>NC_057755.1:9688267-9740108 GCF_004010195.1 Chiloscyllium plagiosum | reverse complement strand
GGGGAGATGTTAGGGGTGGGTTCTTTACCCAGAGAGTGGTTGGGGGCATGGAATGCGCTGCCTGTGGGAGTGGTAGAGTCAGAATCTTTGGTGACCTTTAAGCGGCAATTGGATAGGTGCATGGATGGGTGCTTAAGCTAGGACAAATGTTCGGCACAACATCGTGGGCCGAAGGGCCTGTTCTATGCTGTATTGTTCTATGTTCTATGTTCTATGACGGAACAGATTAAGGGCTGACCTGATCAAAGTCGTCGAGACCTGAAAGGAGAAGACAGGGGAAATAGAGACAAACTATTCCCACTGCTTGGGGGTTTTAACACTAGGAGCATATTCTGAGAAGGAGAATGTGGAGATTGCAGATACTGGAGATTCAAGTTGACAGTGTGGTGCTGGAAAAGTACAGCACGTCAGGCAGCATCTGACGAGCAGGACAATCGACACTTCAGGCATAAGCCCTTCATCAAGAATGAACATAGTCCGAGAATTAGTGCCAGACCATTCGAGAGATATGTTAGGAAAGGCTTCTACACAGAAACGGCTGGCGATATTTAAAATTCTCTTGCACTGATAGCAGTTCCATTTATTAATTTTAAAACTGAAATAGATTAAGTTTTGTTAAGCAAATGTCTGGTGGGATATGTGCCAAATGTAGGCCTACTTCAGATTCCACTTGTTATGTTCTTCTGCTCGGAAGGGGAAAGCTACACCTTGCTTTTGTCTTCATTTTTCTCAGCACAGCTTTTGCCTGGCAAAGTGGGCACTGCCAATATTTGATGATGATTGATTATCTTACATGGAATGCAAAAGTTGTTTTGGTCATTCCCCGTATCTGGAAGTTATCACCTGGCAAATTATCACCTGTATACTTATCCGAAATGTTCAGAGTCCATCAAGCAAAATATTAATTTTGAATGATTTGTGAAATGGACTATACACATATAGATTAGCTAGGGTATTCTTCACATGGAAATGCTTGAAATTATGATAAAGAAGTTAATAAATAATTCAATGATTGAACTGATAAATCAGTTCACTGAGGAGACATTTACCAAGGACGCATATTCCAACTGTCAGCATTTCTTTTTCCCTCACAATTGCAAGTTAAAAGATATTACAAAGCATCATGTCGGGCTTGTCAGCACACTGTTCATTCTCTTCTAGAGAAATAAACTCAATGATTCAGCTTGTCATAAAAAAGATTTACCTAACTAATGAGGAAAACGTTCTGTTTGTGTTGCTGTTTAAAAGAAACAATCAATTGTCTAAAACTCCATGGTGATTCCAGTAGTGGGAGGGGCAATGGGAGGGAGATATGTTTATTAAATGAGCTGCCAGAGGAAGTGGTGGAGGCTGGTAAACATTACAACATTTTAAAGGCATTGGATAGGTCTATGAATGGCAATAGCTTAGAGGACTATGGGCCAAATGCTGGCAAGTGGAATTAGATTAATTTAAGATTTCTGATTGGCATGAACATGTCCCATCATTAACCAGGTGATATCCAAGTTGACATTTGAGGCTTAACTTGAGAGCCTTTATTTCGGTTGCTACGTGCCATAAAGTTTAACTCATTGTTTTAGGATGTGTTTGTCTGAGATTTATGCATTAGCAGCTGAATTAACAGACCCATGTCGTGAGATACCCACAACATAACTAACTGGTTACTGGGTCACAGGGTGACTGCGTGGCCTAAGGAATTCTTCAGCTTAAAAAGTTGTGTTCAAAGGTTTGGCTATTTCAAATGTCTGAGTAGGTTGGAATCACCAGGGAGTTTTAGACAATTGACTGTTTCTTTTAAACAGCAACACAAACAGAAAGTTTTCCTCCTTAGTTGGATAAATCTTTTCATGACAAGCTGATTCATTGAGTTTATTTCTCTAGAAGAGAATGAACAGTGTGCTGACATGATGCCCTGTAATATAATTTAACTTGCAATTGCGAGAGAAAACAAAATGCTGATAGTTGGAATGTGCGTCCTTGGTAAACGTCTCCTCAGTGAACTGATTTATCGTTTCAATTATTGAATTATTTATTAACTTCTTTATCAGAATTTCAAGCAGTTTCATCTGAATAATACCCTAGCTAATCTATATGCGCATAGTCCATTTCACAAATGATTCAAAATTAATATTTTGCTTGATGGACTCTGAACATTTCGGATAAGTATACAGTAATTATTTTGCCAGATGATAACTTCCAGATACGGGGAATGACCAAAACAACTTTTGCATTCCATGTAAGATAATAAATCACCATCAAATATTGGCTGTGTCCACTTTGTCAGGCAAATGGTGTGCTGAGAAAAATAAAGACAAAAGCAAGGTGTAGCTTTCCCCTTCCGAGCAGAAGAACATAACAAGTGGAATCTGAAGTAGGCCTACCTTTGGCACATATCCCACCAGACATTTGCTTAACAAAACTTAATCTATTTCAGATTTAAAATTAACAACTGGAAGTGCCATTAGTGCAAGAGAATTTTAAATATCGCCAACCCTTTCTGTGTAGAAGCCTATCCTAACATATCTCTCGAATGGTCTGGTACTAATTCTCGGACTATGTTCATTCCTGATGAAGGGCTTATGCCTGAAGTGTCGATTGTCCTGCTCCTCAGATGCTGCCTGACGTGCTGTACTTTTCCAGCACCACACTGATCTCCAGTATCTGATGTCCAGTATCTGCAATCTCCACATTCGCCTTCTCAGAATATGCTCCTAGTATTAAAATCCCCAAGCAGTGGGAATAGTATATCTCCATCTCCCCTGTCTTCTTCTGTTCAGATCTCGAAGACTTTGATCAGGTCAGCCCTTAATATGTTACGTCCTGGAGCAAACAAGCCTAATTTGCATATGAAATAGTTAGAGAAACCCAGCCGGTCTGGGGAGAGAAACTAGCAGAGTGAGGTTGCTGAAGGTGTGTGTGTGTGCGTGTGTATGTGTGTGTGTGCGTGTGTGTGTGTGTGTGTGTGTGTGTTTATTTGTAAGTGGTACCGGCAGAGTGTATGATTAAAGATGGAAACTATAAGTGAGATTGCTGATGGTGTGTGTGTGCACGCGTGGATGAGAGACAGAGTGTATGCGTAGTCTGTGTGTTTGTGAGTGAGAGAGAATGAGTAATGAATAATAGAAACTAGCAGAGCGAAATTACTGAAAGTGTTTGTGTGTGTGTGTGTCTCTTTGTGTGTGTGTGTGCGTGTCTGTGTGTGTATTTCCATTTATTTTTTTTTGGATTCATCTGGACTGGGAACAGGGTCTACAATTTAGAAATAATATTTTGAACAGCAGACAGGATCAAATTCTCCAAGAAATACACATCTGACACGGCGCAGGAAGGCCACTAGAATGTGTCACTCCATGAGATAAAAGACAACGTGGACATTCACAAAGCCACTCTGACCCAAATTTCCAGACTATACTGCTTTTTCTAGATTCCCCAATCAGTGGAAATAGTTAATCGAACCGTCTTTTCCTGTTAATATCTTTGAAGACTTGCGTGATTTGTACAATTTATCCTCATAACTTAACCCGTGCAGTCCAGATGCCATTTTTGTTAACCAACATCGTACTCCCTCCATGGCCAATTTCTCCTTCCTAAGGTGTGGGGCCGAGGTCTGCTCACAGTGCCCAAATGGGTTTTAACCTGAGTCTTGTATCATTGTAGCGTAACGTCTGCATTTTTACACACCAGTCCTGTTGATATGAAAGCCAGCATTTAATTCACCACCTTTATTGTTTTCAACTAGATATCCCATGTTGTCTTCTGGCACATTGCAGCTGACCTTTGATCAGGGTGCGCCTGGGGATCGAACTTAAAAGCAAGCAGAGTTTAAAAAGAGTAAAGTAAGGGAAAGTGTAACAGGGAAATGATTAAAACTCAGCAAACATTGAACCAGTCAGACTTCACCTAGGAATCCGCCAAAAATTCATGGAATTGGTGATTTTTCTTTTTGAAAGTGCTGTTTATACATTAAGCTATAGTTGTTTTAATTCCACAGTTTATTTCGCAATGAATTAGATTATGGAAATAAAGTAAGATAGTTATGCAAACAGACTTTAGTACAAACATAATTGCCACAGTTCATTGCATTTGCATTCTTTACAGATTTTTACAGATTTATACAGAAGTATGTTTGCCCTGTGAGCACTGGTCCATGTTCATTGCAAGTCTCATATTAGTTTACAAGTCACACCCACACTTCACAGCCTTTTCTGTATAGTTGCAATGACCCCAGTTGGGTTTTGCCAAATAACGAAAACTTGTTACCAGCCAACCTGTAAAGAGAAAGTTAACATTGAATGTAAAGTTGGAACGAAACAAAGAGAGATTGAAATGAACTGTATAATATAACACAGAGCTATTAAGGCAAATGATCGAGCTGAAACACTTCATTTAAGTATCTGTGATCGCCCAATAACACAATTTGCTCAGTTGTCACAGATGCATTCCTTCATAATGATGTCAGCAACAAATAAAGATCTCGCAGAATAATGATGAGAGTCTGATTGGGTACCGACCTGATCCACTTCAATCCTGTGTTCTTTTTTATGAGACTTATGAATGAAGGGATGGATGTATCACTGAAATAATTGCTGTCCAAATCCAACCCCTCCAAAGACCAGTTGAAACCAACGGAAAAAGCAATGTCCTGCACACAGTGGTCAGTTAGGTCGTTGCAATCCAATCTGCAGAATGTGACAGAGCCACAGAATAATTTAAGGGATTGCTATTCCTAACTTAAAATGTAATTAACCCATTCTACAGTGGAAATTGTTTCTCACATAATTCTTAGAGGCCATTAGCCCAAGTCTCCCTTTATTTCTACATGAACAATTCATGACTTTAGACTTGCCTCATTAAGATTCAGGTCCTAGGGTGTCAGTATCACTGACACTCACACTTACGATATGTCAGCCAGTGCTCCCTGATTGGACCGGATTAACACCCACAATTAGGAAACCCGCATGCTATGAGATCTAGCTGGCAGACCCTATTTTAACTTCTACTTCTCCACGCCACGGTAATATGGTTGTCGGTTGTTACTGAGGTGAGTTCAGCATTCACGTACCTCAATATTTTGATTTTGCAGCCAGGATCCATGAGGGCAGCTGTCAATCCTCTGGCTCCCAAATCACCCAGACTGTTGTGACTTAAAACCAATACTTCTAGCGTGCGGTTTACATGGAGCGCTGACTTAAAGTGTTCAGCAAACACGTCAGTCAAATGGTTACCCCACAACCTGCAAGAGTCCAGCACACACTCCATGAATTATCTGAAGACATATATTAATATCTTGCCAGGCCTACATCGACATAGTCAGTTGTACCTATTTAAGAGCAAACTTCATTTTAAACGCACATCATCCACCGGCACTCTTCATAAACCGGTAAAATGAGTGAACCAGATGTTTTTAATAATGAATGGTTCAGGGGTTAACACTCCTGTATGATAATGCCAGTGACCCGGGGTCAATTCCACTCTCAGGCGACTGTCTGTGTGGAATTTTCTCGTTCTACCAGTGTCTGCGTAGGTTTCTTCCATCTGGTCTGGTTTTCACACCCAGTCCAAAGATGTACAGGTTAGGTTGGAGTGGCCATGCTAAATTGTTCCAAGTACCCAGGGATGTACAGGTGAGGATGATTGGATATGATAAGTTGTCCACTAGCTTCAACGGAATGTGTAGGTTAGGGTGGATTCACAGTGTTAAATTGTCCAGTAGTGTTCTGGGATGTGCAGCTTAGGGTGGATTGGTCACGTTAAATTGTCCCATTGTACCCAGGGATGTGCAGATCAGGATGCATTGACCGTGTTAAACTGTCCCAATCGTGTCCAGGGATGTGAAGGTTCAAGTTGTTTGGCAATGCTAAATAGTCCCATAGTGTCTAGGGATGTGCAGATTAGGTTGGATTGGCCGTGTTACATATTCCCACATTGACCAAGGACGTGTCAGTTAGGCTGGATTGGCCGTGTAAAATTGTACCATAGTGCCTAGTTGTGTGTAGGCGAGGGTGATTTGGCCATTCTATATTTTCCCATAGTGTCCAGGGATGTGCAGGGTTTGTGTGTCAGCCATAGGAAACACTAGGTGTTATGGATAAGGTGGAGGGAGTCGGTGGGATGCTGTTCGGTGGGTCAGTGCGGACCCATTGGCCGAATGGCCTTTTGTTGCAATTCTATATATCAACACTGTCATTGTTAACATCTTAATTCTGTCATTTCATTGCAAATGTCACCATCGACTAGGATTTGAACCTGGGACCCCAGGACATTTTGCAGATTCCCATTGAGAAATTCCATAGTATCTAGTTTCGATCAGATATCCTTACTCCAGGGTATGTACTTTGCATTCTGTCCTGGTCAGTGCAGTAAACAATCCTTCAGAAGACGCATCACTCAACTTGTTCTGGTTTAGCCTGCAGGTTCAATAGAAAGAGACGATTATTTAATTAATACCCATCATAAAAAAAATCACCATATCTCGATGCAACAGGTATCAAGTGCCAGGTATCACTTTGACACTTGACCAATTCTGCGGTATTTCTCCACCGCCATCCCCACCGCAGCCCCACCCAAAACTGGACGCCTGTCCACACATCCCTGAGGGTGGACACGATAGGTTAAAAGTGTGATAAGAAGCCACATGGAACACAAACTTTTATCAGTCGTGGTACAGACAGTAAGGGCGTGGAGCTGATGTTGAAGCTGCAAAAAGACTATACTTCAGGTCACAGCTGGAGTCCAGTGTGTGGTTCCTGAACCCCGCGCAAGAGGGAAGAGGGGACTGTACTGGATGGGATGCAGAGGGAGATTCACCAGAATGTTACTCTGGGATGGAGCCTTTGGACGATGGTGAGGGAGTGAAGGGGGAGGCTGGGATAAGCTCAGGTTGGAGCAGAGTGGGGAGGATTCTGATGGCAGGTGTGTACGATCATCAGGGGTACAGAAACAGTGGGTAAGAGGCAGCCATTTCCTTTCATCAAAGAGTCGAGGTGGTGAGGCAACTAAAGGCAGGAATGGTTGGACGGGATTTGAGGGCAATCAAATCATCCCGCGGGTTTGGAATGCACTGCCTGGGAGGGGAGTAGAGGTGGGAGATCTTACACCTTACAAGCACTTGAAATGTCAGATCGATCAACATCAGTGCAGGAGTGTGGGATTAGTGTCAGTAGTCGTATAGTTTCGGTGGTATAGAATAGATAGGCCGACAGGTCCTATCTGCAGTGTGTGATTTAGTAATATCTATCCCTCCCTCCCTTCTGGTGTCACCATCTGTGAAATGATACCAGTTCACTATACCTCAGCACTTTACACCGATGGAGGACAGGGACTAAGCAACACAATCCTTCATCTCCAATGTGACAGCTATTGAGGTTGAGGTCTTCCACTGAGGGACACAGCTGTAACACGATGGCGATAGCCACACAATCCATATGGCTCAGCTTTACAGGGTTCCACCCTCCAAATGCCAGCTGTTTGGCGGAACCCACTGTCCTCTTGGCTAGCTCTTCGTCCTGAGCTTCATAGATATCGCACAGGGTCTGCAGCAGCTCTGCTGTGTTTGGCTCACGGTTCACGCTCTGTATTCCCGCTCGGACCCTCGACTCCAAAAATGCTGTTAACCTACTAATTGTTTCACGCGGGGCAGGACCCAGGAGCTCGCCCAGCAGCCGGGATAGAGGGGGAGAGCAAAGACCAAAGAGGCATTGCCGAAATGCTCTGGACCGTGCATCTCTCCCTTCAGAATGTCTCTCCAGGACGACGAGGAGACTGCTGGGGTCAGCGGTCAGGAATTGATCCACTGCCGCCAGGAAACCTTGTACTAGTGGGTGGGGGAATCTATACATGACCCCGCTAGCAGATTCTTCCCTTTCCAAGATCTCAGCCGGGATGTGGGATCGAAATTGCAATCGACTGAGCCTCTGGTGGCGGGAAGGTTCTTGAAGGACAGAGGTCTCCCGATGAAGTCCTTCGTAGGCCAATTTACAGAGTTTCTGCAAAAGTGGGACGCAGTTCTTTTCCTGACCAATGAATGGCCTGAAGACATGATTGGTTAGGAAGTGGGTGAACGTCATTGGGGAACTACCCTCAGAGGCGTACTGAGGTGTGAGCAAGAAGCCAAGAGAGGAGAGGGCGCTCTCACAGTGAGAAAGGTTAGAACACAAGCAGGAGGGATCTCGACTCTCCTCCGTGTGTCCAGGAGCATCTGCCCCAGGCTCTGCCCTTCGGGAATACTCCCCGAAATATTCCCGTCTCTCATGCCCAGTGAATTCCTGGAGACTCTTGTCATTGTGGGATGTCGGGCTGGTTTCCTGGAGCTGTTCCTGCTGTTGCTGCAAATTGGGATCTAGGAATCACAATAACATTTTTGTATTATTGTCAACATTTCTCTCTATTATCCAGATTTACATCCTATACAGTTTCCTTATCATACCCTGATCAGAAATGTTGTTATGCACGACCGAAGCAAAAGAACTATAACCCAGCTCTCTCGGCTCAGAGGAAAGGACACCACCACTGCGACATAAAAGCTTTCTACCTCAGTAGGACAATCAGAACCCCATCAGCTTATCAGATATCAAGCTGTTCAGTAATGTTATTACACAGTTCAGGAGCAAGAGGAACTCCAACTCACACCTCCTGATTCAAAGCTTGGGACTCTACCACGAAGGCTCTAGATTTGTATGCTGCACACATTTTCTCAATAATCAGCGCACTCAAATGTGTTATATCAAACTGCCTGCAGCAAACGGGAATCGATCCAGGTTCTCCTTGCTCAGAGATAGGACACTACCACTCTGTCACAAGGTCTATGTACTGTGTAACTCTGTAGAGAGCTTTAACAGCTGTCGATTTGGAGATTGAAATGCAAAAGCCACAATGATGTAATAAGTAAATTGCCTTTCTGATAAACGTTTATATGATCGCTTTTGGTAGTCCTAATGATTTTTGACTCTCTACTCACTATTAGAGAGGGATGGCCCAGAGAGATTATTGCTGTTAATCAAGAGACCCAGTTAATATTCTCTGGACAAAGGCACAAAAACTGAAAATAGTGGAATTTTAATTCAGCGAAAATCTGAAATCCACTGTCAAATATCAGGAACAGCCCATCTGTTTCACCCATGTTCATTGGAAGAGGAAACTGCTGTCTTTTCCTGGTCTGGCCAAATGTGACTCCGGACCCACAGCAATATGGCTGAGTCTTAACTGCCTTCTGGGATGGACATTAAATGCAGGCCTGGCTAGTGATGGACAGATCCCGTGACTGAATTTAAACAGTTTAGCGATTGGAACCAGGTTGATCTTATTGACTACCAGCTCCTTGTTTCAGGTTGTTAACTTGTGCTCGTCGGGAAGTCCTTGGCTGATAGATATAACCAGAATACGTGGAAACTCCTTAGATTAGGGGACTGACTCTGTTGTGGCTGGGTCACAGTCAGTGTTTACTGTTAACCTGAGACAATCAGGAAAGCCTTGGCTGGAGAGATAACTAGGAGGTTTACATTCTCCTCAGTTTAGGGGACTGTCTCTGTGCTGGCTGGGCAACAGAAAACGAAAGAAAAAAGAAAAAGGGGAAAAAAATAACGAGAGAAACAAAATATAACCAATAGATTAGAATCCCCTCAGTTCAAGGGACTGACTCTGTGCTGGCTGGTGCTGCAGTCAGTGTGTCACCGCTGTTTTGGAGGAAACCTGATTCCTGAGCTGGCTGGTTTACAAAGCCAATTTTGTTAACTGCTATTCTTTTTCTTTATTATTGAGGACTGATATCTAAACTGCCTGATCCACGCAATCAATGTGTTTCAGAAGTAACTCAGTTCTCATTACAGAATTGTTGTTTTACCGGCTCGTTACAGTTTGCGTGTTACTCTTTTACTTTGAGAAAAGGACAATGTTGATTTTGTGGCAGGGTGTAGCCCTTGGACACTAGTTTTCTTTGTTTTTTGAATATGTCTTCACCACGTTTTGGTGTTTGGACTGAGCCCTTATGAGAAAATACATCTGACCAGATGAGCTGTTCTTGTGGGTAGGCTTGATCCTTGGACAAGGCCTCTGCAAACTGAACATCTGTGTGTGTGCTGGGAGGTGAGCACTTGCTGTATCCTGGAGTTTGGGAGTTGACTCTGCCTTGGGAGTGAACGAAACCTGTAAAGATGAGTTAACTGCACCTTTACAATGTACTGTGTTCCTGTGAGTGGGCCTCGTTCTCTATTGATCAGCCAGGACTCTATGGAGACTGAACTCCTTTGTGCTGTGGAGTGCGCATTTGCTTCTGGAGTGGACTCTGTCCACTTGAGTGGATTCTGCCTTTTGTTCTGTATTCTATCTCTGACAATGCACTCTACATTCTGCAGTGTAGTTTGTTCCTGTGAATGAATCCTGCATTCTGAAGGGAACGGTGTATCGTAATGGGCTTTTTGTACCAGAAGGGATTCCGCTTGCTGCTAATTAGCTCTGTCTTGTTGCTTGCTGGAATTATTACCTGCACTGTCTTGTGTGCCCCTGTGCCTGCCAGGCTTTGTTCTGAGCTCGGAGGCTTATATGTTATCCAGAAAGCTGTAAACCCGAGAGTCAGAGGGTGAGTTGACAGTCTTGTGCACTGGAAGGTTAGTAGGCTGCCCCCAAAGCGGAAGGTGGGTAAGCCACCCCGGTGCTGGTCGCCCCAAGAGCTAGAGGGTGAGTAGGCTGTTCCAAATACTGTCGTCCCGAAGAAGGGGTGTTTGGGACGGGTTGACCTAGAGGTGGCTGGAAGGTATGTCAGAGCAGCCAACAGCCAGAAGGCGCATAGGGGCAACTGATATCCGGAAGCCTTGTTGGCTGTCCTACGTGCTGTTGTCCGAAGAAAAGGAATGGGCTGCCCTCGAGTTGGAATAAAGGTGTGTCAGGGCAGTCCACAGGCTGGATGGCACGTCAGTGTGGATGAAAGCCAAATAGTATGCATGGGAAGACAAAGAGCTGGAAGGGGTATTATCCAACCTTAGTGCCCTCACACCAGGCAGGTACTCGAGTGGGCTGCCTTTGAGGTGGCTGGGAGGGTGGTTAGAGAAGATGGAAGGTGGATAGACCGTCTTGATCGTTGCTGTACTGAAATGGGGGAGGGGGGGGGGACAGGTGGTGAAACAAGAGAGGCTGCCCTAGAGGTGGCTGGATGGTGTGTCACGGTGGCCCAAGAGCCAGAAGGGACATGGGCCAGACCAAGATCCAGAAAGCAAAGGCGTGGGCTGCCTTTGAGTGGCTGGAAGGTGGAAGGGATGGGTAGTTTGCTTGGGTTGACAGGGGTGTCTGTGATATATGCTCTGTTTTATTGTTCGGCTTATTGGATTGTCTGTATGTGATTGCTTTTACATTTTTGACATAATAAAATGGGATTTGAGGTTCTTTCTCTTTTCCCTGTGTATGATGGGGTTTGCGTGTTTGGCTTTGCTGTCCTGCCCTGTAAATTGCTATTTCTTATAAACTGCTTTTCATGGTTAACTTATTGTTTACCAAAATATTAAAACAAGTTTACATCTAAAAACAAAAGATTAGATTGTCCTCAGTTGACAACTGACTCAGAAAAAAGTATTCTATGGAGATTTAGAATCACTTCAGTGCAGGGGTATTGACTTCACGATGTCTGGCTACAGCCAGTGGGTACTGTTGTTGGCTTCTGTTTTGGGGGACACTATTCCTGAATTGGCTGGTCTACCTGTCCAGTTTGTTAACTGGTATTCCTTTTTTAAGTGAGGACTGAGTTCTATACTGGCTGACCTGAAGAGTAAATGTGTTACAGGTGTAATTCAATTCGCATTACGGAACTGTTATTTTACGATGGTTTCCAGCCTGTGTTACTCTTTTCCTTTACCTTGAGAAATTCCATAATGATTTTGTAGCAGGGCTTAGCCCTTGCACTCTGGTTTTTGCGTATTTTCACTTGTTTAGGTGTTCAGACTAAGCCCCTGTTAGATAATTCACCTTTCCAGATGAACTGTTGTGTTGTAGAGAGGCCTGGTCCTCTGTTCTTAGACTAGGCATCGGTAAAGACTGAATAGGTGTGTGTGTGCTGGATGGACAGCATTTGCTGCATCCTGGAGTGGACCCTGATTGTTTGGAGTGGGCACAATTTGTAATGGACTGCATTAATGTGAGCGGGCCTAGTCCTCTGTGAATGGACCAGGTCTCCACGGAAACGGAGCACCTGCATGTGTGTTGTGGCGTGTGCATTTGCAACCTTCAGGAATGGGCTCTGCCTTTGTTTGTGGACTCTCTTTCTGGCAATGGACTCTGCATATTGCAGTGGAGTCTGTTACTGTTAATTGACTCTGCATTCTGAAGTGAACTCTTGTGGTTGGTAATGGACTCTGCATACCAGAGGGGACTCGGAATTTGGTAATTGACTGCTTTTTTTTAGCTTTTTGGTTTTATCACCTGCACTGTTTTGGTGTCCCTTTCTCTGGCAGGCCTATTTTGGCAGGTTCATAGATCATCCCGACTGCTGGCAGGTGAAGAGCCATCCTGTGAACAGGAAGGTGAGCAGGCTGTCCCAATAGCTGGAAGGTGGGTAGGCATCCTGATTCTGGCCGCCCCGAGAGCTGAAAGGTTGGCAAGTGGTCCTGAGCGCTTTTGTATCGAGAAAAGGGTGAGGTTGGCTGTCCTAAAGGTGACCAGGTGGTGGCAGTCCACAGGGTAAATGACACATCGAGGTGGGTAAGAACCAGATGGTGTGTAGAGGTGAATTGGGAATCCAGAAGGGGCACGGGTTAACAGCCAGAAGGCAAGTAGGGTGGGCTACCTTCGAGTGGGCAGAATAGGGAGGGGTCGGGGTTGTTGGGGTCTGTGGTCTATGTACTGTTTTTCATTGGATTGGACTGTCTTGTCAGTGTTTGATGCTGTTTCCTTTTTGATGGCTGATGGGATTTGAAGTTCGCCCTCATTTCCCTGTTAACTAATTAAATGATGAGGTATAGGTTATGGTCTTGCTGCCCGTTCCCTTGTAAAGAGTGATGTTTTTTGTGAACTGCTACTTGTTTATTGTGAAATGATTGTCCTTTTTTAACCGTTTCATAAAATTAAAAGAACAGGAGATTAGATTCTCCTCAGTTGACAACTGACTGACAATGAACTGGATGGCACAGTCAGTGTGTACTGTTGTTGGTTTTGATTTTGGGGATCTGATTGCTAAACTGGCTGGCTGACTGACTGACTGTGCCGATGTGCTACAGGTGCATTTCAGCTCTTATTAGGAAACTATTATTTCACTGGATAGTTACAGCCTCTTTTTATTTTGAAAAAAAAAAGGACTCTGCTGCTTTTGTGGCAGGGCTTAGCCCTTAAACTCTGTTTTTTATTGTCTGCACTTTTTCTTTGCATGTATTTTCACGTTTTGGTGTTTGGACTGAGCCCGTGTGTGTCAGCTGCATTTTCCCAGATATAATGTTCCTCTGTAGTTAGGCCTGGACCTCTGTGCATGGACTAGGCCTCTAAACACTCTATGCTGGGAGGTTAGCATTTGCTGGAGTGGACTGAGTACCTATGAATTAACTGCACCTTTACAATGACATGTATTTCAGTGAGTGGGCCTCGTCCTCTGTGGATGTATCAGGCCTCTGTGGAGACTAAACACCTGTATGTGTTGTTGGGTATGAATTTGCTACCATCAGGAGTGGACAGTGCATACTGGAGTGGATTCTGCCTTTGGTTGTGGATTCTGTCTGCCAATGGACTCTGCATAGCAGCAAAAAAAGGTCTTGTGTGTCCCTGGGTCAGGCAGGCTTTACCATGAGCTGGGAGGCCCATAGCTCGTCTCGAAAGCTGTGACCCCGAGAGCCGCAGGGTGGGTAGTCCGTCCTGTGAACCAGAAGGTGAGGAGGCCATTCTGATGTTGGTTGCCACGACAGCTGGAAAGTGTGTAGGTCATCCTGAGCACTGTCGTCCCGAGGAAAGGGTGGGACAGCGGCCCTAGAGGTGGCTGGAAAGTGTGTTGGGGTGACTCAGAGTCAGAAGGCGTGTGGGCTTCCCTGTGCGCTGTCACCTCAGGGAGGGGGGCGGCCTGTTCTACAGGTGGCTGGAATGTCAGAGCAGTGCACAGGCCGGAAGGTGCACAAGGATGGATTCAGAAGCCAGAAAGCACTTGGAGCAACTGAGAACTGGAAGGAGCATATGGGAGGGTAACTTTGAGGGGCTAAAAGGTGGGAGGGATCTGTGGCTTGCTGGGTTGCTGCGGGGTATAATGTTCTATGCATTGTTTTTTCATTGGATTGAACTGTCTTCTCTGTGTTTTTACTTTAGTTTTCTTTTTTTTTGATGACTGAAGTTGGGATTTGAGGATTTCCCTCCTTTCCCTGTTCACAGAGCAGTGTTTGGCCTTGCTGCATCCTCCCTGTAATTAGTTTTTTTTGTGAACTGCTGTTGTTGTTTTATTGCTTTGTTGTTTTTTTAGCAAATAAAAATAGATTAGATGCTCCTCACTTGACAACTGGCTGAAAATAACATAAGATGGAGAATTCAACCCTAGTCAGTTCAGGGGGACTGACTCCGAGTTGGCTGGCCATATAGCCCACGTGTGCTGCAGTTGGTTTGTTTTTGTTGTTGGGGAACTAATTCCTGAAATAGCTGATTTTCACACTATGCGTTTTCCTGTTGTTCCTTTATTAAAACTGATTCCTGAGATGGCTGATCTTTACAGTCAGTGTGTTACAAATGTATTTCAGTTCTCATGAGGGAAATGTTGTTTAACTGGCTGGTTACAGACCGTGTGGCACTCTGATTTATTTTGAGGAAAGAACTACACTAATTTTGTGGTCGAGTTTAGCCCTTGCACGCTGTTTTTCTGTAATTTCACTTCCTTGTGTTTTTTTTGCTTGTACATTCACTTTTTGGTGTTTGGAATAAGCCATTGAGTCAACTGCATCTTTCCAGATAAACCCTTCCTCTGTGAGTAGATTTGGGCCTCTAGAGGTGGACGAGTCCTCTGCAAAGTTTTGAAGCCCTGTATGGACGCTGGGAAGTGAGCATTTGATGCCTGTTGGAGTGGACTCTGCGTTTTGGTGTGGGCTCTGCCTGCTGAAGTGTACTCTACATTTGGGCATTGGATAGCTAGATGTTAGTAGGCCAGTTGGGGATTGTGAGGGTTTAGGTGCTCAATAGCCCTCAGCCGACCCATGCACTAGAAGTCTGGCTCACGGCCAGTTAATACGCGGGGTTATCCAGAGGTTGAGGAGCCGATATTTGACCCAGAGGGATGCGGGCCACAGTGGGCTAGTCAATACGTGGGGTGGCCAGGGGCTGGAAAGTCAACGACAGGCTTGGTGAAGCAGATTGGCGGGAGGTCTGTTTAACACAGTGGGCGGCACGGTGGCATAGTGGTTAGCACTGTTGCCTCACAGCGCCTGAGACCCGGGTTCAATTCCCGCCTCAGGCGACTGACTGTGTGGAGTTTGCACGTTCTCCCCGTGTCTGCGTGGGTTTCCTCCGGGTGCTCCGGTTTCCTCCCACAGTCCAAAGATGTGCAGGCTCAGGTGAATTGGCCATGCTAAATTGCCCGTAGTGTTAGGTAAGGGGTAAATGTAGGGGTATGGGTGGGATTCGCTTCGGCGGGTCGGTGTGGACTTGTTGGCCCGAAGGGCCTGTTTCCACACTGTAATGTAATGTAATCTAATCTAATCTAACACACGGGGTGACTGGGGCCAGGTAGCCAACAGTTATCCCATAGGAAAGCTGGTCTGGGTAGAGCAGCCAGTATACTATCTAGCTTGAGGCCGCAGGGTTGATGACAAATTTGGAGGAAAGCTGTCCAGAAAGAGACTGTCAGTACAGGGGCAGTTAAAGTCAGGCAACTGATACTGTGCTCACAGGCAAGGGGGGAGGCTGAGGAAGGTAGCCGATAGCAGCCCGTAGGAAGGTCGACCGGGAGAGGACCAGTAATTATGCAGGAAGGCTGGTAACTGGACAATCGATGGCTGGTCCGTCAGAATGCGACCAGGTAAAAGTGTCACGACTACATGGTGTGGCCCGGAGCTGGAAGGCAGACCGCCCTTGTGTAGGAAATAGGCCAGAGGGTGGTTTAGTTAGTGTGCAGGGTGTCTGGGAACCGGGAGGCCGATACCTGGCCTGGAAGAAAAAGGGGGCCTGGGGAGTACAGCAAGTACACGGCGACCGGAGACCAAATGATTGACAACCTGCTCATAGGAAAGTGGCCGAGGGTGATCCAGTTAGTACGCGGGGCAACTGGGAACTGAGTGGTCGACAACCAGCCTGGAAGAAACTGGCCTGGGGCAGTTCGGTCGTGAGTCAGAAGTGGGTACTGCAGATGCTGGAGATTGGTGTCAATATTAGATTTGGTGCTGGAAAAGCACAGCAGGTCAGGCAGCATCCGAGGAGCAGGAAAATCGACAATGAAGGGCTTTTGCTTTTGCCTGAAACATCAATTTTCTTGCTGTTTGGATGCTGCCTGATCTGTGCTTTTCCAGCACCACTATAACCTTGACTCTATTCTCCAGCATCTGCAGTCCTCACTTTGGCCTAGGTTAGGTGAACTGCCCATGCTGAATTGCCATGTTGGTCGGGATTGTGTAGGTGAGTTGCATTGTTCGGGGGATAATGGAGTAGCGGAATGGGTCTGCATGGGTTACTCTTCAGAAAGTCAATGTAGGCTTGTTGGGCCGCAGGCCCTGTTTCTACACTGTGTTGGACTTCGAAGTTGTGGAGGATTGATTCCGAGTTGGCACTTCACAGCCTGTGTCCTGTGCAAAAATAAATGAAGGTGATTGGTGTATATGATACCAATTTGTGATACCACACAGAATGGAGATGAGTTGGAATTTCTATTTTCTCTTCATTGTTAATACTGCGGAGAGTTTCAAATGCCTTGTACTGGAACAGTGCATTGCAACTTTTGAAGGGATAGTTATTAAATTTGTGGATTACGCAGGTTACTTGCCTTCTGGATGATTAGGCTCTTTCCCAGTGTGGTCTACCTCCAGTTCTTGAGTGCAGCCTAAGAAAAGTAACACATCAGCTGTTAATAACAGGCTTCACAATAATCCATTTCTCTAGCCTATGCCTTCAATTATGCTTGTTTCGTAAATGTCTCGGTAAGGCAAATGCACAGAGAGCGCTGGCTGGTTATCGGTGTATGTCTGGATGATGGTAATCAAATGGGAAATGGTAACCATTGTGCCCATTCTGAGGAAATGTCTGCTGCTCCTGCTTCTACTGAATACACATTAATGTCGCATGTGTTCAGTTGCAAAAGTCAGGGTGGGAGAACAAACAAAACATTAAACATAGCCTTAAATCAAATTGGAGAATGACTTCTCAATCAACTTCATATGTGATTATATATCCTAGTCGTTCACAGAATTTTGCATTGCTGGTTAGACCAGGATTTAATGCTCATCGCAGGGGGCAGTTAAGGGTCAACCACATTCCTGTGGGTCTGGAGTCACGTGTAGCCACAGGTAAGATAGCAGCTTACTTCCTGAATGGACCTCAGTGCACCCGAGTGATTTCTGCCAACAATCAACAACGGATTTATGGTCATTAGTCTCTTAATTCCAGGCTTCTTAAAAAAAAATCAAAGTTGGATGTGACCATGGACCCCCATGAACTTTGTCTCTGCGTTAATATTCCAGCGATAATTCCATGAGACCATCACGTTCCCATTGCATACAACGTGTGGGTAAGTTTAAACAGTTATCAGTGTTGGGGAATGAATCAGACTGAATATTATCACAGAATTCCTACGCTGTGCAAGGAAGGCATTCAGCCCATCGAGTCCTCACTGAACCTCCAAGGAGCATCTCATCCAGACCCACCACTAACTGACCTTGGCTTCACATTCATTGTCACCATGGCCAATCCACCCAAAACTGCACACGTTTAGATTGTGGGAGAAACCCGGAGCACCCAAAGAAAACATACACACACAGGGAGAACATGCAAACTGTACACAGCCAGTCACCCAAGGTTGGAATCGAATCCAGGTTCCAGGTGCTGTGAGACAGCAGTGCTAACCATTGAACCAGAGTGTCACCTTGCTTTGCAATTTTGCACCCTGTACTGAAACGGTTCATTAAAACTTGTGACGTAGGTGGATACTCATTGAGGATAGAAGAGGTTGTTTTTATTTTGTATTATTGGGCTCTTCCCCAGTCCGGTCTACTTTCAGTTTTTGAGTGTATCCTAAGAAAAGTCTCACGCCAGCTGTTAGTATCAGGTTTCATAATGATGGGTTTCCCTTGCTAATGCCTTCAATTATGCTTGTTTTGATAATGATGTCTTGGCAAGGCAAGTTCACAGAGAGTGCTGGCTGGTCGTGAGCGCATGACTGGACGATGATGCCGAGATAGGAGATGGTAAACTTTTGGGCTCTCTCGAGGGAATATCTGCTGCTTTGTAATCTAATGATTTGTGCTTTTTGTGAGGTGGGCTGTGACTGATTCAGGGGTGCGGATAGTTTAGACAACTGGCTGACGATGTGAAATGAGACCAACAGTGAGGGTTCAATTCCTGCATCAGCTGAGGTAACCACAAAAATGCATTAATTCTCAACATCACTCCTTGGCAGAGGCCTGGTGAACATCAACTTTCTCTCCAATGAGACAGTAGCCCTGTGATCTGGTTGGTCTGTAGTGTAATTCAGGTAGTTCTCTATTATAGCCAGTGAGTTGTAAATGGAGTCTAACCACAAGGCGATATGTACATACATTTGAGGACAACATAATTGAGGCCTCAGTATGTACATGGAATGTTCACATGTTGGCTGTTTAAAATTAAATCCATTTACTGGATCACCTTGGTAAGCCATAATTATACTCAAATAATAGTTTGAAGATAAAAACATACTGCATGCAGATTACATAAACAGTTGTTGTCAATTTGCATTTCTTTATGCTGAAATAACAAACCAATGACGAAGTAAATTAGTCTCCAATTTTTCTGTGTTATATGTAATTCTTAATTCATATAGCTTTCAATGCTAGGTGACAAATGACATGCCTTCACTTTCAGACAGTAAACAAACAGGAGGCTGGAAGATCACACGGAGCCAGGTAGCATCAGGAGATGAATAGGTCAATAATTCCAGTATAACTGTTCTTCAGTTTCACACAGTGAGAACTGTTAGGATAGTAGTAACAAGAAATGTACAGGACAACGTCAGGCTCAGTTTCTGGGTGAGAGCCAATCAGCAGAAGAGAAAATAAACAGACTTTGTTTTACACTCAAGCCAGAGAGTCCAGCACAGCACTGAAATAGACCCTTCTGCTCAAATCGACCAGGCCGACCAGATATGCTAAATTAATCGAGTGCTATTTGCAAGCACTTGACCCATATCCATCTAAACCCTTCCTATTCATATACCCATCTTGATACCTTTACAATGTTGTCATTGTACCAACCTCGAGGAGAAAGTGAGGTCTGCAGATGCTGGAGATCAAAGTTGAAACTTTATTGCTGGAACAGCACAGCAGGTCAGGCAGCATCCAGGGAACAGGAGATTCGACGTTTCGGGCACAGGTTCCTGAAGAAGGGCCTGTGCCCGAAACGTCGAATCTCCTGTTCCCTGGATGCTGCCTGACCTGCTGTGCTGTTCCAGCAATAAAGTTTCAACATTGTACCAACCTCCACCACTTCCTCTGGCTGCTCATTCTGCACATGCACCAAACTCTGCGCGAGAAATTTCCCTCTTCGGTCCCTTTTAACTTTTTCCCCTTTGGCCCTACAATCTATGGCCTCGCATTGTGATATTTTACAATGCACGATAGCAATGTGAGCCAGATTGGCCTTGAATGGAAATATGGAAATAAAAGGATATTCCCGGCCAGACCCATGTGAATCGTTTCTGTACCTTCTCAATTTTAACAAAATCCTTTCTACCTGTGCTTCCTTCGTTAGCCGATGCCTGATCCTGCTTGACCTCTTGTGGCTCTGCATCTTCCGAATCTGTCATGTCCGGCATCATTGGTGAGGTCACCCTGGGTGTTTGATGATCCTCAGTACGGGAATCGTGAGGGTAAGTCGTGAAGGCAGGGTTGGAGAGACAGTAATGGGGACTGACGTCTTCCACTGCTACAAGTGACGCGTTTTCTCTCAAATCCATGCTTCGGGACTGACAACAGAGGCAACTGAACAATCGCCGAAAACAACAAAGATCTTTATCAGTTCCGGTGGCAAACGGCTCTCTCTGCTTCTTCCAGACTCCATCCTTGTGTGTAGAGTCTGATTTATTCGCTACTTCCATGTTGGCCATTCTTCCAACTGAATGATTTGACGTCCAATCCCTACTCCTTCTTCTGATACTATTTAATCCAATCCTTTATGTTTCGCCTGGTGGATTCTGTCCACCACCCCGGTAAAAAGCTCATATTCCAAATGTACATTGAAGGGTCATCTAACGCCACCTGTAGCTCGGCAGTTGCTTCACTTCGAGGGTCGTGTGGTGCGGTTGTAGCGTCCCTACTTATGAGTTGGAGGCTGGGTTCGAGTTCCCCCTACTGCCGAGATGTGTCTAGTGAAGTAGCGTACCATTGTGGAGAGCGAACAGTTTTTAATCCTTCGTCCCTAAGTTCATTTCTCCATTTCCTCCTGAGGGAATTCCATCCACAATCAAGTTGATTTCCTGCGTGGGGAGAATTTACAAAAGAGAGGTTTTATTTTACAGACATTTGGACCCCAATCCCCTTCCCCCTCCTCCCCCCTCGCCCCTGCCAGTTCTCCTTCTTCTGTTTAGGCAATAATTTGAGAGAAGTGAAGCCGTAGACAGAGGTTGATAAAGGAACAATATCTGTAGTGACTCAACGAATGTGATAATGCTGACCCTACTGTAACACCAGGTGGTGGCAAAGATTGAAGAATATTTCCAGAGTTTTCAGTTGCATGTCAACCAGATATATTCAGATCCTTCTGCTCAAAGATAAGGCGGTTGAGGAGGGATTCGTTGGAGGTGTTCCATATCCTGAACAGGCTGGGCATAATAGGCAGCGTGAGATCTATCTCAATGATGGAAAAGCCGACATTCAGGAAACACAGATTAAAAGTTAATGGGTTAAAGAATCTATAGAGATAGCTGAATGCTAGGCAGTCAGGGATCTGAATCCTACCCAAGCAGATGGTCAATTATGAACCCAACTGATGGATGTTTAGTGAGTCCAACAACCATCCCAAATCATTGTCCATTTTCAGAAATATCCACCTAATGTTCTCATATTATTAGACACCTCTATCGGGTTCTCCCCTCCAAATAAATCAACCTTAGCTTATCCAGATTCTCTTCATCAGTATACTGAAAGTCTCAGGACTATGAGGAAAGGTCACTAGATGTGACACTTTAACCCTGTTTCTGGCTCTGTCTTTTTAGCAATACCGCCAGATCTGCTGAATTTCTCCAGGAATGTTTCGTAAACGTTAACTAGGTCTCTCCGTCTCTCTGAAGAAGGGCTTATGCCCGAAACGTCCCTTCTCCTTCTCCTTTGATGCTGCCTGGCCTGCTGTGCTTTTCCAGCAACACATTTTTAAGCTCTGAACCCCAGCATCTGCAGTCCTCACTTTCTCCTCCCTGTCTCTCTCTCTCTCTGGCTCTCTCTGTGTCTCTCACTCTCTATCTCTATGTCTATGTTTGTCTGTCTGTTTGTCTGTCTCTGTCCCCCCCTCTCTCTCTTTCTCTCTCTCTGTCACTTTGTCTGTCTGTCTCTCTGTCTGTCTGTCTCTGTTTTCACAAATGCTGCCAGACCTCCTGAGTTTCCTCATAAGTTTCTGTTGCCAGGGTTTGACTGCTTTCTGACCTTGTTTGTGGTCAAAAGCTGACACGGAAAAGCAAGCACGAGACGCTAACGTGGAACGAGTTGGTGTAATACAGCAGCCTCATGGTTGTAGGCTGTCCAACCGAGCAATAAATCCCTGGGATTTCACCAGTAATATATGACCACAACCTTACCCACTGTTGGTGAATGTTGCCTCAGACAATTAATGCAAAGAAGGCCGAGCTATCACTGTTATTTCCCTGTGTCAATCTTTTCCGGTCTCACTGGCTCCATGTTTGCTGAGTTTTAATCATTGCCCTGTTACGTCTTCACTTACTCTGCCTTTTTTCCAGAATATGCTTGCTCTCAAGTTCGACTCCCGGGCGCACCCTGAACAAAGGTCAAACACAGCGTGACAGCGGAAACATGGGATCCTGCCAATTTTTTCAGTCCATGAGTATCGTGAGGCCATCCATCAATCCATTCACTTGCTTCTCTCCCCCTACCACTATCCCTCTGCCTCATCCTTCTCCTCCCCGAGCTCAGCTCCCACTCTGACCCCAACCAGCAGCAACACAAACAAGAGCTGGATCCAAAGGGGGTGTTAGCAACAGGTCGTAGGTCATTTCCAAAAGGAGTGCTATTTAAAGGTAACGACCAAAACAACAAAAAAAAAGGCAATGGGGACAGAGAATAAGGCTTCACGAAAATACTCGTTGTAGGAAACTAGGCGACGGGAAGTGGGCTAAAGTGATAGTATCCTTACCTCTGAAAGTGAGTCCCAGCTGCAAGAGTCACGTTTACCAGAGGAGTGTAATAATGTCGATTACATCATGGTATGAAATCAAACACAGAGGATCATGGAACCCCTACAGTGTTGAAACAGATCATAGGACCCATCAAGTGCAAACCGACCTTCTGAAGGGCATTCTACTCAGAAACCACCATATCCCTGCGCTTCCCATGACTAACCCACATAGACTGCACATCCCTGGACTCTACGAAACAATATAGCATAGCAAATCCACTTAACTTGTTCATTCCCAGACACCTATAGGAGTATTTAACACAGCCAATCCACCCTAACCTGCACATCCCTGGATAATTTGGTACAATGTAACATGGCCAAACCACCATAAATTTCACATCACTGGACACTACAGGACAACTCAACATGGCCATCCAACCGAACCTACACATATCTGAATACTGTGGGACAATTTAGCATGGTGAAACCACCCAACCTGCAAATCCCTGGAGTCTAAGGGACAATTTACCACAGCCAATCCACCCTAACCTGCACATCACCAGACTGTGGGAGGATACCCACACATAGATGTGGCGTGTGTGTAAACAGACAGTCACTCGATGGTGGACTCGAATCCAGGCCTCTGCAGCTGTGAGGCAATAATGCTGCATAGCCCCTTAATATCTGACTGAACTTGGAGGTTTAATTGCATTGATCATTGTTAAACGTAATCAAGGTGGCGAATGGAATGCTGGCATTTATGTCTAGAAGACTGAAGTATGACAATGCAGCTGTTCTGCTGCAGTGATTCCAGACCCCGGTTAGACCCCTCTTGGAGCACTGTGAGCAGATCTGGGCCCTACACCTTAAGAAGTAAAGAGCAGCCATGGAGGGATTACAATGTAGGTTAACAAGAATGGTACCTGGATTTCAGAGTTAAAGTTATGAGGAGAGTTTACGCAAATAACACCTTTTTTTCACTGAAATTCAAAAGGTTGAAGGATGGCCTAATCAAAGCCAGCAGGGCTATTAACAGGAAGAGACAGGATCGATAAGCCATTTTCACTGTTTGGGGAGTCGAGAAGAAGGGAGGATAGGGTGAGGGTTAGGACCAAGCGTCCTGAAGAGACGACCCCTTGTGATTATTGCGACGCATTGGCACCCTCTCGTGACCTCCTCCGGCACTGCAGATGTTAATGTCTTGGATAATTTGCTCCTGTCTGCTGTTCTTTGCATTAATTCTAAATTGTAGACGTTGTTTCTAGACGAAATTAATTTTTAAAAATAATGAATGGAAATAGAGATGTACACACACCCAGACACACGCCCACACACACGCATACACACATCATATATTTTATATATATACAAAGAGAGATACAATCGAGATTGCTTTGTGTCTCTGAGACTGCATAAAACTTTGGTTTAATTGTGACATGGATATGAGGTCTCTTTGCCCGTGTGTGTGTGCGTGTGTATGTGTGTGTGTGAGTGTGAGAGAGAACTGGTCACGTTTAACCTGTGGATCACCCTGCCTAAGATGAGGGGAGATTTTTTGAAGATTAATCCTACATGATAACCTCTTCTCCTGACAAGCCATTAACACCATTCTGCATTCACAAATCAAATGCCTACTCAGTCGATTTGATTTATTTCAATTCAATTGTTCCAGTTCATCAGCGACCTTACTGAATATTGTGCATCTCAATTCTATCACTAGCTGTTAATTTCTTGTATTTGTAAAATCACATTAAGGTTTTGATTCTGTTGGCTAAACGAATCCCTCAAAGGAGTCACAACATAAAATTGGCTTTACCGTTAGACACTGGAACGTGTTATATCAACCCTGATCAATGACGTATACTCTTTAATGAGGAGAATAGCTTGCATATTTCATTGGAATACGTTTACAAATGAGTTGTCAATTGTGCACACCAGCTAAAAATCTGACACATTCGGGGTGGAGCATTTTAGTACGGAGATGAGGAGACATTTCTTCACCCAATGTGAGGTGAGCCTGGGTTTAATTATTATACTTGGCGCCAGAATGTTGAATGAGTTCAAGGGGCACCTTCATATATCATTTGGGGCGAATGGGATGAAATGCAATGGGGAGAAAACAGAATTAGACTATTGAGTTGGATGATCGACCATCATTGTGATGACTGGCAGAGCAGGATCAAATGGCCCAATGGTATCTTCCTGCTACTATCTTCTATGTTTCTATGCATCTAAAATACTGAACATCTGATACCTGTGCACAATACTTGCATGTAAACAGTAAATATCAGCCATCTCACTCATAGTACTATTTTCTAGTGTGAGTATTCTGGATCCTTTAATTGACAAGTCATTTGTTAGAGCCCTTGCTGATTTTTAAAGGTATTGTCTTATTTTATTCATTGTTTTGTAATTTTCGATTTGGAGATGTGACCTGTGAGCTCTTCTTAAAATAGAAAACAAACAAGCAGTTAGAGATTTTTGAAACCATGCATGGAAAGAATTGTCGATTATTTCTTGGTGGATGATGCTCCATAGACACTTCAAGTCCAGAAAGGTCGTAGCAACAGCAAATGTTGAATGCTAACTGAGACAGATCGGGGAAACAGTTAGTAAAACAGGGAGTCGCCAGAGTTTGAATTGTGTTTTCTCAATAATGATTGCACTTAGAGTCATAGAGATGTAAAGCATGGAAACAGACCCTTCGGTCCAACCCCTTCATGCCGACCAGATATCCCAACCCAATCTCGTCCCACCTACCAGCACCCAGCCCATATCCATCTAAACCCTTCCTATTCATATACCCATCCAAATGCCTCTTAAATGTTGCAATTGTACCAGCCATCACCACTTCCTCTGGCAGCTCATTCCATGCAAGTACCACCCTCTGTGTGAAAAGGTTGCCCCTTAGGTCTCTTTTATATCTTTCCCCTCTCACCGTAAATCTATGCTCTCTAGTTCGGGACTCTCCGAACCCAGGGAAAAGACTTTGTCTATTTATCCTATCCATGCCTCTCATAATTTTGTAAACTACTATAAGGTCACCCCCTCAGCCTCTGACGCTCCAGGGAAAACAGCCCCAGCCTGTTCAGCCTCTCCCTGTAGCTCAAATCCTCCAACCCTGGCCACATCCTTGTAAATCATTTGTTTTAGATTAGATTACTTACAGTGTGGAAACAGGCCCTTCGGCCCAACAAGTCCACACCGACCCGCCGAAGCGTAACCGACCCAGACCCATTCTCCTACATTTACCCCTTCACCAAACACTACGGGCAATTTAGCATGGCCAATTCACCTAACCCCTGCACATTTTTGGATTGTGGGAGGAATCCGGAGCACCCGGAGGAAATCCACGCGGACACGGGGAGAATGTGCAAACTCCACACAGAGAGTCGCCTGAGGCGGGAATTGAACCCGGGTCTCTGGCGCTGTGAAGCAGCAGTGCTAACCACTGTGCTACCGTGCCGCCCATTTCTGAACCCTTTCAAATTTCACAACATCTTTCCGATAGGAAGGAGACCAGCATTGCACGCAATATTCCAACAGTGGCCTAACCAATGTCCTGTACAACCGCAACATGACCTCACAAATCTTGTACTCAATACTCTGACAAATAAAGGAAAGCATACCTAATGCCTTCTTCACTATCCTATCTATCTGCGACTCCACTTTCAAGGAGCTATGAACCTGCACTCCAAGGTCTCTTTGTTCAGCAACACTCCCTAGGACCTTCCCATTAAATGTATAAGTCCTGCTAAGATTTGCTTTCCCAAAATGCAGCACCTCGCATTTATCTGAATTAAACTCCATCTGCCACTTCTCAACCCATTGGCCCATCTGGTCCAGATCCTGTTGTAATCTCAGGTAGCCCTCTTCACTGTCCACTACACCTCCAATTTTGGTGTCATCTGCAAACTTACTAACTCTACCTCTTATGCTCGCAACCAAATCATTTATGTAAATGTCAAAAAGTAGAGGACCCAGCACCGATCTTTGTGGCATTCCACTGGTCACAGTATATGGACTTCTGTAAGGCGTTCGACAAGGTTCCCCGTGGAAGACTGATTAGCAATGTTAGATCTCATGGAATACAGGCAGAATTAGACATTTGGATACAGAACTGGCACACAGGTAGAAGACAGAGGGTGGTGGTGGAACGTTGTTTTTCAGACTGGAGGCCTATGACTTGTGAAAGCTACGGGACAAAGGTTGGTTTGCTCCCTGGTTGTCCTTTCATTGCCTACTTAATGAAAGTTCACAGAATCGAATCTCAGTTATGAGAATCAAATTAATATATTTTGGAGTCTGCAGTAAGGTATCAGAAACTAAGCAAGTTACAATCTCAAGTGACAGTCATGTTATAGGTTGTAGAAGTAGCTTAAGTAAACCAGGCTCTCATGTCACTTTTTTTTCCTTATCATACATTCCTGAATGTGTCTGTGTATCTGCCTGTCTTAGTGAAAGAATAGGGGCTATAATTACAGAGGATCAGAAATAAAATGTAATACTTAACCTTAGATACTGATTAGGTACTGTATTGTTAATAAATTATTTTTATTTTGTTTGAGCTATAAACCTTATGCCTGATATTGGATTATTGACAAATTCTGTGACCGGTGAATCAAAATGTCTATTTAAGAAACAATGAGGTCAATGTTGAGTGTCATTGAGTATCTTCATTTAACTGTATTGTGAATAAAGTGATACGGAGGCTCATTTGATTTGGCAGTCAGTCATGGTATCATAACAAATGTAACGTATTCTGAGGAAAACTTCCAGCATTGACTGTGATCTATGTAAGCCTTGGAAGCGCTTAAATAGAGGATGCTACAAGCAAGCCAAATGAAACTGCAGCCTTTCTGATTGTACCTCTACCTACATGGTGATCATGGCAACAACAGGTGTTCTGAGCATGATCACGAACGTAACTGTCCAACGCATTTTCAGTTATCACTTTATGTGTTCCTTCTTCTTCTCCACTGGAGTTTTCAAGATTGTTAAGTACATGAGTCAAGATTAGAGTGGTGCTGCAAAAACACAACAGCTCAGGCAGCATCCGTTGAGCAGGAAAATTGACGTTTCGGGCAAGCGCCCTTCATCAGGAACGAGAATGACATGAGCTCAGTCAACCTGTTAATGGCGGTGTGGTTCACTGACATGTTTACGTTGATAGATCTGTAGCAATATGTTGTAAGAGGCTGAAAACAAAGTACTGCAGAGTGAAAACAGCGGCTGCAGTTATATTGATCAACATTGCCCTGGTTTGCCTGGAGAACATAACCTTTTGGTTTGTATTTGAATCGAAATCAGTTACTGAACATTTACAGTGGGTTTGTGCAACAATTTGAACCTTTTCACTTCGCCACAAGGTGTAGCATTCTACTGGTTACATAGTATTTCAGTCCTTTGCCTTTCATTTTCTTTGATATTCTTATTTAATTGCTTAAAAGCCAAAAGACAAAGTATTGTAGCAGCCAACAGAGCCCGCACGTCAGTGCAGGGACTCAATAGTGAGAATAAAACAGACCCAGAGATGGAGAGCTAAAGGAAGTCCATAATTGTATTCTTCTCTGTTACAGGCAGTTTTATCCTTCTATGGCCGACAACAGCAGTGAGTTTTTTTTCGTCTAGGAGAATAAGTAATATCACACTTTATTAAGGTGTTTATGCAACCCCTACTTAGGTCGCCACTGAAACCGTCTATATGCTGATCTATTTCAATTCATGCACAAATGTGTTCTTTCAGGCAGATGAAAAGCAAATTCAGGCAAGAGATGAATGAAGTATTATGATTTTCTTGGTCATTTATTCTGATATTGGCTACTCAAAATATAAAGTGAAAAGCAAATACCTGCCTCAGAAAGTTGTAATGGGGTGAAATAAATTTCTCATGTTCTCCTTCCTCCGATCACAAATAGAACGCTTCAATAAAGAATGAATCAAACCGTTCAGTCATGTACTATTTGTCACGAATGGCAATAAATTCCTTACTTGTATCAAATTAAGTCAAACAAGGAAGGTAACAATTGACAATGAATCCATGACCATCATTAAACTCTTACTTGTTTACTAATCCACTCTGTTACTATCTATATACCTGCCTAAACTGGCGCTGTGCTGATGTTTCTGCAATTTTGCTTTCAAAACAAATTAAGATTCATTTCTAAACTTCTCTGAAACTTAACATGAGTGCATTCTCTGAATCAATTGCCTGTTCCCTGATCACTTGATATTCGATGGTTCCCACAAAATTACACAAACATGCGACATATCTCAGGCTCACTTAAAAGAAAAAGTAAAATGCAGAATTTTAGGATTGAGCAGGTAATTCAAATTATCTTTGAACATAACAAACAAGGATAAATTGTTAGCATTGTTCCTCTTAAAGGAGTGCCTCGGAAGGCAAAGATCAGTGGTCTTGTCAACATAATTGAAAAGGTTCAGAACACTGGAGTCAAAAAAAGGAAAATTATCGAACAGGAACAGGCCCTTCAGCATTCCAAGCCTGCGCTGAAACGAAGGCTCGATCATGACCTTTCGCCTATTTTCTGAGGATCTGTATCTGTTTAGAAACATCATAAATTCTGAAATCATGCACACTCCTACCACCTTTGCCGACAATATATTCCAGGCACCCATCAACCTCTGTGTCAAGAACATTCCACGCATATCTTCCTTAAAGTTTTCCCTTCTCACCTTGAACTTGTGACTCCTAGTAATTGAGTCACTCACTCTGGAATAAAAAAAGCTTCTTGCTATCCACCCAGTCAAACTCTCAACGTTTTGGAGACCTCAATAAGATTCCCCCAACCTCCATCCTTCTAATGAAGATAATCATCATTTGCAGCTAGCGCCCTCCACAGAAAGCAAGATCCTGGTGAACATTTTCTGTTCCCTCTCCAAAGCAAACATATTCCTTTGGTAATGTGGCGACCAGAACTGGATGCAGCATTCCAAATGTAATCATACCAAAGTGCTATACAATCATAACATGACATGCTTACACTTCTCGCAATACCCCGTGCGATGAAGGAAAACATGCCATATGCCATCTTGACCAATCCATCAACCTGCGTTGCCACCTTCAGGTACAATGAACCTGAGCACCCAGCTCTCTCTGCACATCAATTTTCTCCAGGGCTTTTCCATTCACCATATAGTTCACTCGTTTTGGATGTAGGTTTGCTCGCTGAGCTGAAACGTTCATTTCCAGACGTTTCGTTACCTCACTAGGTAACATCTTCAGTGGACCTCATGTGAAGCAATGCTGAAAATTCCTGCATTCTATTTATTTCTTTGAGTTTCTTTGGGTTGGTGATATCATTTCCTGTCGTGATGTCATTTCCTGTGTTGAAGTCACTTCTTATTCCTTTTCTCAAGTGGTGGTAGATGGGACATAACTCGATGTGTTTGTTGATAGAGTTCTGGTTCGAATGCCATGCTTCTAGGAATTCTCGTGCATGTCTTTCTTTGGCCTGTCCTAGGATGGATGTAAGTCCCAGTCGAAATGGTGTCCTTCCTCATCCGTATGTGAGGATACTCGTAAGAGAGGGTCATGTCTTTTTGTGGCTAGTTGGTGTTCATGTATCCTGGTGGTTAGTTGTCTGCCTGCCTGTCCAATGTAGTGTTTGCTACAGTCGTTGCACGGTATTTTGAAAATGACGTTAGTTTTGCTGATTGTCTGTATAGAGTCTTTCAAGCTGCTGTTTTAGTGTGTTTAGTGTGTGTTGGAAAAGCAAGCAGAAAACTAGCCACCAGGATACATGAACACCAACTAGCCATAAAAAGACATAACCTATCTCACTAGTATCCTCACATAAGAATGAGGAAAGACACCACTTCGACTGGGACAATACATCCATCCTAGGACAAGCCAAACAAAGATGCGCACGAGAATTCCTAGAAGCATGGCATTCCGACTGTAACTCTATCAAAAAACACGTCGAGTTAGACCCCATCCACCACACCCCTGAGAAAAGGAAGAGGAAGTGACTTCATCACAGGAAATGACATCACCAACCCAAAGAAATCCAAACATATAAATAGAATGCAGACATTTTCAGTATTACCTCGCATGACGTCCATTGAAGATGTGACCTGGTAAGGTAAAGGAACGTCTGGAAACGAAACTTTCAGCTCAGGGAGCAAACCTACATCCAAAACCTCAACTTGAGCTACAAATCTTCTCAAAACTCGATAAGTTCACTCGTGGATTGGATCTGCCAAATCCATTTGGTTGGATTGAACTACATCTGCTATTTATTTGCCCAAGTTCCAATCTATCGACATTCTTCTGCATTTCTGACAGTTGCGGTCACAGTCTGCTGCTCCACCAATCTTAGTGTCATCTGCAAACTTGCAAATCAGACCACCTATACATTCCTGCAGATCATTTTTACATACCACAAACATAAGTGATTCCAACACGGATTCATGTGGAAAACCACTTGTCATAGAACATAGAACATTACAACGCAGTACAGGACCTTCGGCCCTCGGTGTTGTGCCGACCTGTCATACCAATCTGAAACCCATCTAACCTACACTATTTCATATACGTCCATATGCTTGTCCAATGTTGACTCAAATGTCCTTAAAGTTGGCGAATCTACTATCATTGCAGGCAAAGCATTCCATACCCTTCCTACTCTCTGAGTAAAGAAACTATCTCTGACATATGTCCTATATCTATCAGCCCTCAATTTAAAGTTATGCCCCGTCGTGCTCGTCATCACCATACTTGGTAAAAGGCTCTCCCTGTCCACCCTATCTAACCCTCTGCTTATCTTATATGTGTCTATTAAGTCACCTCTCAACCTTCTTCTCTCTAACGAAAACAGCCTCAAGTCCCTCAGCCTTTCCTCGTAAAACCTTCCCTCCATACCAGGCAACATCTTAGTAAATCTCCTCTGCACCCTTCACAAAGCTTTCACATCCTTCTTACAATGCGGTGACCAGAACTGTACACAAGGCTCCAATTGTGGCTGCACCAGAGTTCTGTACAGCTGTAGCATAACCTCATGGTTCCAGAACTCGATCCCTATATTTATAAAAGCTAAAACACTGTATGCCTTCTTAACAACCCTGGCAACCTGGGTGGCAACTTTCAAGGATCGGTGTATATGGACACCAAGATCTCTCTGCTCAACTACACTACCAAGAATCTTACCATTAGCCCAGTACTTTGCTTTCCGGTTACTCCAACCAAAGTGAATCACCTCACACTTGTCCTCATTAAACTCAATTTGCCACCTCTCAGCCCAGCTCTGAAGCTTATCTATGTCTCTCTGTAACCTACAACATCCTTCGTCACTATCCACAACTCCACCGATATTAGTGTCAGCTGCAAATTTACTAACCCAACCTTCTATGCCCTCATCCAGGTCGTGTATAAAAATTACGAATAGCAGTGGACCCAACACCGACCCTTGCGGTACACCATTAGTAACTGGTCTCCAGGATGAATATTTCCCATCAACCACCACCCTCTGTCTTCTTTCAGCAAGCCAATTACTGATCCAAACTGCTATACTTCCCACTATCCCATTCTTCCGCATGTTGTACAATAGTCTACTGTGGGGAACCTTGTCAAACGCCTTGCCGAAATCGATATACACCGCATCAATCGGTTTACTCTCATGTACCTGTTTGGTCACCTTCCCAAAGAACTCAATACGGTTTGTGAGGCTCGACCTTCCCTGCACAAATCCTAATCAAATTATTCTTTTCTAGATGATTATAAATCCTACGTCTTATAACCTTTTCCAGCACTTTACCAACAACTGAAGAAAGGCTCACTGGTCTATAATTACAAGGGTTGTCTCTACTCCCCTTCTTGAACAGGAAAACCGCATTTGCTATCCTCCAGTCTTCTGGCACTATTCCTGTAGACATTGACGATTCAAAGATCAATGCCAATGGCTCGGAAATCTCCTCCCTGGCTTCCCAGAGGATACTGGGATAAATCCCATCCGGCCCAGGGGACTTATCTATTTTCACACTCTGCCGGATTTCTAATACCTCTTCCTTGTGGATCTCAATCCCACCTAGTCTAGTAGTCTGTATCTCAGCATTCTACTCGACAACATTGTCGATTTCTAGATTGTATACTGTCGAAAAATATTAATTTAATGCTTCCCCAATCTCCTCTGGCTCCACACACAACGTCCCATAATTATCCTTGATTGGTCCTAATCTTAGTCTCGTCATTCCTTTATTCCTTAAATACCTATAGAAAGCCTTAGCCTTCACCCTGATACAATCCGCCAACAACTTCTCACGTCTCCTCCTGCCTCTTCTGAGCTCTATCTTTAAGTTTTTCCTGGCTACATTCCTGGCTGTATTCCTGATGAAGGGCGTTTGCCCGAAACGTCAATTTTACTGCTTCTCGGATGCTACCTGAACTGCTGTGCTTTTCCAGCACCACTCTAATCTAACTTGTAACCCTCAAGCGCCCTAACTGAGCCTTCACATCTCATCCTAACATCAGCCTTCTTCTTCCTTTTGACCAGATATACAACTTCCTTCGTAAACCACGGCTCCTGCGCTCTACAGCTTCCTCTCTGCCATACAGATACATACTTATCTAGAACACACAGGAGTCTTTCCTTGAATAAGCTCCACATGTCCAAGGTGCCCATCCTTTGCAGTTTCCTTCCCCATCCTATGCTTCCTAAATCTTGCCTAATCGCATCGTAAATGCCTTTCCCCAGTTGTAACTCTTGCCAAGTGGTATACACCTATCCCTTTCTATCAGTAAAGTAAACATCACAGAATTGTGATCGTGATCACCAAAGTGCTCACCTACGTCCAAGTCTAACACCTGGCCGGGCTCATTACCCAGTATCAAATCTAATGTGGCTTCGCCCCTTGTTGGCCTGTCTATATACTGTGTCAGGAAGCCCTCCTGCGCACACTGGACAAAAGCTGATCGTATTATAGTGTTCCCAGTCAATATTTGGAAAGTTGAAGTCCCCCATGACAACTACCCTGTCTCTCTCACTCCTATCGAGAATCATCTTTGCTATCCTTTCCTCTATATCTCTGAAACTATTCGGAAGCCGATAGAAACCTCCCAATAGCAGAACCCTCTCCTTTCCTGTTTATAACCTCAGCCCATGCTACCTCAGTTGACGAGTCCCCAAACATTCTTTCTGCAACTGTAATACTGTCCTTGACCAACAATGCCACACCTCCCCCTCTCAAACCATTTTGTCTGTTCTTTCTGAAACATCTAATTCCTGGAACCTGCAACAACCATTTCTGTCCCTGCTCTATCCATGTCACCGAAATGGCCACAGCATCGAAGTCTCAGGTTCCAACCCATGCTGCAAGTCCACCCACCTTATTCTGGATGCTCCTGGCGTTGATGTAGACACACTTCAAACCAACTTCTTGCTTGCCGGTGCCATCTTGCGTCCCTGAAACTTGATTTTGGACCTCCCTACTCTCAACCGTTTCTATCCTCGTACTACAATTTTGGTTCCCAGCCCCCTGATGGATTAGTTTAAACTCACCGCAATAGCCTTAACGAATCCCACCCCCCAGCCTAGGATATTGAGACCCCTCTGGTTCAGATGAAGACCATCCTGTTTGTAGAGGTCCCACCTACCTCAGTAAGAGACCCAATTATCCAAGAATCCAAAACCCTCCATCTTGCCACGTGTTCAACACCTCTCTCTCCTTATTCCTCGTCTCACTAGCACGTGGCACGGGCAACAAATCAGAGATAACAATTCTGTTCTTCCAAGCTCTAAGCTTCCATCCTAGCTGCCAGAATTTCTGCTTTAAATCCCCATCTCTCTTCCTGCCGATGTCGTTGGTGCCTATGTGGACCACGACTTGGGGCTGCTCCCCCTCCCCCTTAAGGATTCCAAAAGCACGATCAGAGACATCATGAACCCTGTCAAATGGAAGGCAACACACCAACCATGAGTCTCTCTCGTCGCCACAGAACCTCCTATCTGTCCCCCTAACTATAGAGTCCCCAATGACTACTGCTCAGCTCCTCTTCCCCCTTCCCTTCTGAGCAGCAGGGACAGACTCTGTGCCAGAGCCCTGTGCCCCAGTGCTTTCCCCTGGTAAGTCGTCCCCATCAACAGTATCCAAAATGCTATAATTATTGTTGAGCGGAATGGCCACAGGGTATCCCTGCACTGCCTGCCGGTTTCGGTTCCTTCACATGACTGTAAGCCATCTGCCTTTTTCTTGTACCTGAGAAGTGACGACGTCCTTGCAACTCCTCTCAATAAACCCCTCTGCCTGCCAAATGATCTGAAGTTCATCCAGCTGTAGCTCTAGTTCCCTAACGCGGTTTTCGAGGAGCTGGAGTTGGGTGCACCTCCCGCAGATGTAGTCAGCAGGGACACGAGTAGTGACCCTAACCTCCCACATTCTGCTGGAGGAACAGTCAACTGCCCTCACCTCCATTCCCACTATTCTAAATTCCTAAAGAGACTGTTGAAAAATAATGAATAAAAAATAAACTCGTTACCTTACCAACCTGGCGCACAGAACCTTTTTTTATTGGTTAGAGGAGGAGGATGGATTGGAGACGCTACCCGAGTATTGTTTCGAGTAACGCAGCTATATAAATATATGTCTTCCCACAAGTCCTTTGCTCCTCCCTCGCACTCTCAGCAAATGGAGGCCCCGACACCTGAAGTAAGGTTTTTAAACAGTTAGACTCATCTTCCCAGAAGTCCTTCGCTCAACCCTCGCACGTCTCACGAACAGCATTCGGTTTTTCACATTAGAGCAACACTAGCATATAAAAGATAGAACAGATCTTTGATATGGTAGGAATTATGGACACCCTTCCTCTATATATTCTACCCAGTTCTGTTACAATATTAGAGATCGATACGAGACTCGATCCTCATTTTCTCAAATCCCAGTGAATTTAATTGCAACTGATCAAGTTAGTCCGACCACATTAGGAATCAGACTACTAATGCTTCGCTGACAATGCCTCTCCTCATGTGTGGAGACCAAACATGACATTCTAGGTGCAACCTCACCAATGTTCGCCTAATTCTAGCATAAAATCTGTGTTCAGGTAATTGCATCCTATTTCACCTCGCCTCGTAATCTGTTAAGGTATGGATGGCAGAGAACTAGCCAAATTCCACTATTTTAATGTTAAAAGTATCAATTTATTCTTTACCTACAAAAGTGAACATTGAGCAACAACTATTTATAACTCTAAGCCTCCTCTTACCTACCTCCCACTCTATTGCAATATACTGATATAATAAAAAAAACGACTAAATTTACATTATGTCATTTCCTTTTTCACCACCAGCTGCGTTTGCACACTTAACAATTTGTTAATGACTTGTTTGAAGAATAAATAGAATGGAGAGATTCTTGTTTTAGATCATTCAATAAGAATTATGGCGACTGTTTATATTATTTTGGACAGGCTATAGACAAACAAGAAGTCGTTTCCTTCTTTGAATTAAGTTTTATTTTGGTTCGTGGTGCATTACCAAATGTCCTCAGGCCATCGTAAGAAATTAGTTACAATGGGCTTGTGTTAAGTCTGTTTAGGATCGTTATCCTGGAAAATTATACAACTGAGGAGGAAAATGGAGCTTTAATTTATCACAACTCTCAGAAGTATTTATTTACAGGGCGACCTTTTAACACAACGAGAACATATTACTAATAAAAGGGTAGACATGAAACATTTGCAGAGAACGTTGATCAGAAGGTCAGAGAAATCAGGGAAAAGAGTACTTCAGTAAATGAGTGAATGCATTAAAATCACACTCAAGGCTGATAATACGAGTGGAAATTTCAGTTACAGTAAGTGTTATGACATGGCGGTGAACCCTGGTGCTAATTAAACCAAACACACAAATATAAAGCTTTGCCTGGGAGTGTGGTCGAGGCAACTTCGGTTGAGGCATCCAAGAGGGCTTGAGATGAATATTCAAATATAAGCAGCGTCCAGGTTTAATGGAAAATGGAACGAGATTGGAAAGAAAGCAACATCCTCAGAAAGTATAATAAGTCTGAGGTGGAACATTTCATTCCAATGAGCATTGGAAAATTGTGTTAAGTAACGATTACAATTCTTAAGGAGATGCATGTGCAAAGAGGTCTGGATGCATATGCGCGTGAATTGTTCAAAATCGTCACAGAGTTAAAGAAATTTCTTATAAACGCATGTAGTATCGATAGGAGTAAGGATTACAAGAGCACGGAGTGTATTATTGACTCTCAGCTACAGAACCACTTACAGATCTTTATTCCATTTTGGAAGAATGCGAAGGCATTAAATAGAGTGCAGAGCACGTTTAGAAGAAGGTTTGAAGAAGAAAGTGAATCACACAAAGTACAGAGAATTCAAATGTTACACGAAAAATGCAGGAAAATGGAGATAAGAAGAGTCATATCAGCCATGATGCGATTGAACGCTGGAGCCGCCTTGAATGATGTACGTGATCATATTTCTTATGACCTTGTAGTCTTCAAGTGTTTTGGCATAACTCAATACATTCCCTGTCAGTATGTTGGAGGTGCTTGCAATTGGAATATTAATAAGGCATCAAATGATTCGGCAAATGACAGCAGGTTGGAAATTGACATGTTACCAACATGCCAAGAGAAGAGGTTGAGTCACAACGGGCTGAATGGTCTATCTGTGCACTGTTAGAGTTCAAATGCAATTTCACAATCACAAGAGGTCATGCTTCAGGTGCCTCGACCTTTAAAATAACACAAACAGTGCAGAAAATAATCCAGGGGCTAATGAGATCCTGGCCATTATATTGAGAGCGTGGGATATATGGATGCAGAAGTTACGCTGCAGTTGGACAAAACCCTGGTTAGACTCCACTTGGAGAGTATGAGCAGATCTAGGCATCACAATCTAGCTTGGACTTTGGAGGGAGTACAACGTAGGGAAACGAAAATTATAAGTTGACATCAAGGGTAATTTATGAGGTTAGATTGTATGCATTACGCCTGTTTTCCCAAGAATTTTGAATGTTGAATCGTGATCATATGAAGTCTTCACAATTTAAGAACGAAATACGCAAAATATTAACAGGAAATTGCGAAGTATATAAAAATGAACTGTTTCCACCGTTGGAAATTCTCAAACTAAGAGGCATCAACGAAGAACTAGTGCTGAACTGTTCAAGAGGGATGGTAAGAACACTTCTCTACACAAAGGGTAAGACTTCTGTCGAAATTTCTTTGAAAATGGCATCAATACTGGATCATTTGTTAACTTCAAATCAGAGATGATTTTTTTTATTCAGCAAAGATATTCGTGGAAATGAGGCAAATGCGACTATATAGAGTGAGACCATAGACTAGCCATGTTCTCAATGAATGGCCAAATAGGCTCAAAGGTGTTGAATGGCATCCGCCTGCTCCTATGCTCCTATATTTCTTGCATTAAAAGTCCCTCCGCTGTCTTCCACGCACTCTTTGTACTCCCAACACGTCCACTGTTTGTGGAACCCCATGTCGCACCACAGGAGTCTCTGTTCCTCTGAAACTGGTGCTGACGTACTGATCCACTGGAAGCTGTGCCGAATGATCCCCCTTCATTGAATGAAATTGTAAAACTGATGTCCCATCAACGTTCGAATCCTGCAATCACTGTAATGTTGCAAATATTCACACATTAATCCTGGTATCATGCACTTTGAATACCTCTGTTCCTATGTATGTTCCTCATAGAACCCTCTACCATGAGCACAATAATACCATGCTCATACATAATTAATCTAAGCAGTTGTAGACACTTTGAATATGCATCAATTGGGACTTCAGATGTTTCTAATCATTCTAATCAGAGATGTTATTGCACAGTCTTGGATCCAGTTGGTGTTGAATCCAGGCATAGACGTAGGAAGACTGTCACTGTACCACAAGAGCTCGAGGGCAGTGACGTTTGATGTAATTAGTAATTGAAGATATACATTTGTTGGGTCAAAACCAATCACCTAACTATTAATATCCGCTAATATAGCAGTTGGTATGCATATTTAAATGTGCAGGTAGCCTTACAGATTCCCCATGAATTCATTAAAAAAATGACTGCAATTTGTACCCGAAGATGAAGGAATGTTGTAGAAGTGATGTTGTAATGTATGGTGGTAGAGCCAGGAATATCATTGTTTAACAGGCCATGAGAAATTTAAAATGGACATATGCAAAATTACCTTCTTCACTGCCTAGCTTGGAACCCCGTGAGAAAAGGATCCGAAATACAAACCGACTCTGTTCGAGATAGGCAATCATTCATGGAAAGTAACCAAGTTAATTTTTCTTTTCAATATCTGTGGTAAAAGTGAATGCATGATGAAAGTATGGAGCCTGAGAAGCACCGATGTTCTGAGAAAGTTTGGTACAAGTTCACTGTATGTACACTGGTCTCTTAAGATGACAGAACAGGTAGATACTGTTGTTGGATTTTAAAAAAGGATATTCTTATCCATATTCTTATCAGCCGAGATTTAGAGCAGGGAGGTTGTGCTGAAATTGTATAGAATGTTTTTGAGTCCAGAGCTCGAATAAGGTAGTCAGTTCTGGAGCCCACATTTTAGGAAGCACAGATAGCACTTGAGAGGGCGCTGAGGATATTGACCAGGATGTTGCCTGGGCTGGAGAGTTTCAAATGTGAAGAGAGGTTAGACAGTTTTTTTGAAGAGGCAGAGGAGATTGAGTGGATCGCGAAGTATCAACACGTGAGAGGCATAGAGAGCGTGGGCAAGAATTATTTGTTGCCCTTCATGGAAAGATCAATATCCGGGGGCATCAATCATAGTTAAGGGTCTGAATGTTTCGAGGAGATATAAGCAGAAATATGTTTTTCATCCGAAGGATGTTGGGAATATGGTACTCTCTGTCTGCGAGGGTGGTAGAAGTAAAGACCCACATAATATTTAATAAGTATTTAGATTTGGATTTGAGTTGCTGTGTGGGTTAAAGAGGTTGGGGATATACTGACTGAGTTGTGAAGGTTATCTCATTGAAGCATACAAGATTCTTAAGCGAACTTACACCATCAGCCCTGATGGGATATTTCCCCTCCTCCCACCTACTTCATCAAAGAGTTTTTGACCACACAGCATCGTGTCAGAACTAAGGGGCATCGATTCAAACGTTGAATGAGTGGGACTTTCTTCTCTCAGATGGTTGGGAGTAATTGGAACTCATTGTCACACAGAACTCTGACGGCAAAGACCTTCTGTTCATTTAAGGCTGATAGAGATACTTGTTCACTTGGAGAATCATCGGATCTTGGGAACAGGTAGGAAAGTGCACGGGAGGAATGTCAGATTAGATGTGACTTTATCGCATTGGGAAATGTTTTGAGGAGCCAAGTGACCTGCTCTTGCAGCCTCGACACGTGGTTTTATTGCTAATCAACGCAACTGTCCTCTCACGTATTTCATTATTTGAGTAATCAACAATTTGAATAATGTATCTTCACGCGATTGACCAAAACAATACCATGCATATGAGTTTAAAAGTGAAAACCCTACACCCACTGTTCATACATAAGAGAAGTCGTCAATTCCTTTGAGGGTGGGAGAGCAGTTAAATGGAAGATGCTGCTTCAGGCACTGCTGAACACCTGTCTGTGTTACTCATGTCCAAAAGATTACATCCCTCCTCAGTAAAATGGAACACCCAACGATACTGCTCAAAAAGGAGATTAATTATCCAATTCTTGCAACCATTGTTGTCCTGGTGAGCCCTGTTTTAGCTTTCCATTGTCAATTTGTGTGAATTGCTTCTCAATTCCAAACTAATCTTGAAAAATTGTGATGTTTCTCAGATCTCACCATTGCCTGCATTGCTCGCAAGGAAAAGCTTTTCACTGTGCCTCGGTACACGTGACAATAAATTCAATTCAGTTCAATTCAGTGCATTGGTAGACGTCTCCAGTACAGACCTATCAAACGTCTATCGACATTTTGCTTCTTTTACTGAAACTTTGAATTTGCAGAAGTTAACATATTTTCGAGATTTGCAAAGTGTTAAAAGGAACTGAGGAAGTAGGTGTGGACAGGATGGTTACTCGTGTGGGGCAGTCTGGATCGAGAAGTCGTAAGGTTTGAACTGGTGTGAAAGATTTTAAATATAGGTGAGGACAAATTGCTTTTCCCAAAGTACCATGAATCTGTGGGATTCAATGCATCAGACTGTGGTGGAAACTAAGACATTAAGGAGAAAATAGCCAGATTTGTAAGTCGTCAATAGTTTGAAAGGTTATGGAAATAGAGCTGCAAATTGAAGTTGACGCTGATATGAGATCAGTTACGATCGCATTCTATGGCACAACAGTTTCAAGGGGCTAAATGACTTTCTCCTGCTCCCAGTTCTTATATTTTCAGAAAGATTAACTCTCGGCTGTTTCGACCCTTTTCTCGACAAGGCTCTCATTATAATGTTTTAAAAGATATTCCTCATGTCGATTTGAAAAGAAAACTGTCTTATTGCCCTGGTCTTTTAAAAGCACAAGTGCAGCAAATGCACATATGGGAAATTAAATCCCTAATTAGTCTAATGGTAATTTTAATTTACCCTTAGTGTTTGTTCCAGTGCATGAAATGTAGCGATCTTATACACGTTATATGGAGTAAATTTCATTTCACCCCCCCACCTGCCCCTCCCCCCCCGCCGCCCCCAAGTTATGCATTTAGCTTCCACTACTTCCTTCTTAACTACACTCTGGTGCAATGGTCAGTCACATTACTCATGTGCATTTTCTATTTTTGTGTATTCAAGCATCCTCCTTTTTTGTTTTTTCACTCGTGGCATGTAATTGTCACTCACTGTACCAACATTTATTGCCCTTCCCATCTTCAACCGCTGCAGTCTATGTGCTGTAGGTAGAACAACAATGCCCTCAGGGAGGAGATCCAAGATTTTTGCCAATTGTGGACAGGTTTTGCGGAGTCAGTAACTGGCTAACTTTCTGCAGTAAGTCTCTGCTCTAACCTGCTCTTGTCGTCAGTTGACTTTCAAAGCGAGTCCATTGTGAATGAGACAGAACAATCCACAATATTTTGATTTCGATTTGTCGAATACTTTCACATTTTTATACGCTATCAATGACAAAATATGAGCCAGAAGTAATTTGGAATGTCGTTTCAGTATTTAAAGTAAAACATTATATAAGATGTACAATGTGTAAATAGGCAATTTGGCCCATCAAATCCACACCGATTCTCCAAAGAGCATCCCACCCAGAGTCACCCAACCTCACTACGTTTCACATGGCTAATCCCTCAAACCCATACATCCCTGGACACAACAGGCAATTTAGCACTGCCAGTCCACATTAACCTGTACATCGTTGGTCTCTGGGATGAAACCCATGCAGAGACGGGGACAAGATGCAAACTCCACACAGGCAGTCACCCGAGGACTGAGATCAAACCCAGATCATTAGCACAATGAAGCACTAGCATTGATCACTGGCCCACCATGCCGACCAAACACACTACCATTTTCATCTCTCTACAATCCAAAGACGTGTTGAAATCTCGATACTTCATGAATTGCTAGGGGAAGGCCCTATACTGCTATGAGAACAGGATTTCAAACATTTAAATCTTCATTCAATAATCTCTTATTGAGACTTGATTATCCTACTCTGAACATAAATAGGTGTTCCCAAAATAAAGTGACTTTTTTCGTTTTGAGCCACGCCAATTTTTTTTAGAATGTTATTTTCCTTTTATAATTTATACCACCCATGTACCAGATACAAGAAACCCTTGAAAACCTCTGGCCTTTATTTCAGTTGCTTGGAAATATCTTTCACGCATTCCTTAAAAATTCACTACACTCCCGATTGAGTATTCTCTCCCAGATGCAATAATACAAGATTTCAATATTGCTTAACATCTGCAGGTACAATATAGCAACACATCAGGCTTGCTTAAACAGTACCTTCTAAGCAGGTGACATTAGCTGCCCTGAAGTAGAGTCCATGCACGAGACAAATAAACTACGTGTAATCGATATTGTTTCCCTCATTTTCACTGGTGACCCTTCTTGCATTCCTTTCCTTAACCTTTTATGAGAGTAGCTTCATCAACATGAAATGTGGAGTCCAAGTTTGTCGCTGCCCATCATCACCTAAAGCCCAATTTGGTTGCCAACAGCAGCCCAAAGCATGGAGAATTGCATTCTCGAAAAGTAAATAATAGACAGCACAGGAATGAAGAAGTCAGTTTAATGTCACTGTTTAAAATCCTTTTCTTATCGATAATGCTGTTATCCAAGCCAATTTCCCTTACTGAAATTCTTGTACCTGACTTGGTTTTAAAACAGAACAAAACCCCATGCCACAAGCCCTGTGTTAAACATTTTATTATGTCCTTTGTCTCCACATTCCGCACGGAAACATGGCTTCTGCTATCTGAATTCCCGGCCATTGGAATGTGCCTCATCTGCAAGTAACACAGCTGTTCTTTATGCATGACGTTTTTCCCCGCAGTTATTCTTTGCAACTATATTTTTGCGTTTCTCACGGATTTGCCTCTATCATTCTATTGGTCATAGTTGCTTTGAACAATGCACTTCCTTCTTCGGTTTGTTTCCTGCGCTGATCATTGTCAATTGAAATCTATTTCTGTGATGACCACTCTACGCAACAGTTCCCTTATTCATTCCTTACTACCAAATTCCTGTATAATCCCCTTTTGGACAACATTCTTGTCTGCGAAGGTTAACTGATTAAATTTCAGAAACTTCTCCCTCATTTCCTTTGAAGCTCTTTATAAGCCAGTATGAATTGAATAAGGGCTGAAGAAGGGCTTATGCCCGAAACGTCGATTCTCCTATTCCTTGGATGCTGCCTGACCTGCTGCGCTTTTCCAGCAACACATTTTCAGCTCTGATCTCCAGCATCTGCAGCCATCACTTTCCCCTGTATGAATTGAATAGCTAAGGACCCTGAATGAAACACTAGAGCATCTGTATTACGTGCAAAACGTACTGACAGTCAGAGTTTGACTGGGACAACACTACTATTATAAGACAAGCCAAACAGAGAACAGCCAGGGAATTCATAGAGGCATGGCACTCATCCACTGATTCAATCAACAAGCACATCGACCTGGAACCAATATACCAGCCACTGCAGCGGACAGCTGGAACTGACAACCGGAAGCGGCAGATTCAAACCACTACAAACGCCGGAGACACGATCACAGAAGCGCTTCACAGGAGGCTCCCAAGCACTGAGGATGTCACCTAGACAGGGGACGAAACATCTGCAACATAAATTCCCAGCTTGTCGAACAGAGCCACAACAACGAGCACCCAAGCTACAAATCTTCGCACAAACTTTGAACTTTATTAAACATTAAATGTATTTCCATAGATCTGACTAATTTATCGAGAAGTACCAATAGTTTCTGCTTCCATTAGAGGCACCTACGTCCGCAGAATATCATTTTTGAGCTTGAGTAGATGATCCCCTTTCGTCTCAAAAACTTCTCAGTTTCTAACAGGGCAATACATTGCAGAATACCTAATGACACCTTATTTGCCATTGTCTTTGCCCAACATTTCCAAAGTTTTAATTCTGATTTATTTTCGTTTGGAACTGTTAAACAAACATTCCATCTTTCTTTTAAAGAATGAATCTGTGATTATATAATCAAGAAATCATTATTATTTCTGCTTGTATTTCACCAGATTGTTCAAGCTTCATAAAGTTCCAAGTTGACAGTCTTCTCTCTCATCAGAGATTCATTTGGTCCTCCGTTTTGCACTCTGAGTGAACAGTCACCTCATTTGGACAGTTTCCCGACGATGATACATTTGTCCCTGTCACATTCATTGCAGATGAGTAGACATCAGCAGAAATGGAAAAAGGTTTCCTGACCCTTGATTCCCTTCGCTCAGATGCGCTGCCTTCTGAGCTTTTCATCAATATTTATCCTGGTCCCTTCCATAAACTAAGGCCATTGGCAGGAGACAGCAATTAAGTCGCCTCAACGTCCCCAACGTATTTTACTTTCAGTTTTCTTGTAACAGATATCTCGCCGTGCGTTAGGTCAAAATCTATCACTAATTGTACAGAAGCAACGTAGGGACACAAGCATCTTAGACTTAAGTTACTCATCCTTCTCCGCAATCATCATTGCTATGCAGTTCACCCCCATAATACTAAGCTTATAAGACGTTCGATTTACAGTAATAAATCGTTTCAAAGTTTATAAGTATTCACCCAATACTTCGACCACTCAAACAAATTGCATTTTTGTTGCAGTTCGCTTTCTATATCTAACTTCATAAAATTGCCGTATGTCTTGCGGTGGAGAGGGCAAGGCATCTCCAATTTAGTAAACTGAAGATTTTGGTAAGTCATATGTCAGGAAGATATTTCTTTGGGTTGATTGATTTTTCTTCACAGATCTTTGTGTGTTGCAATGTAGTTCACATTCGTGTACATTCGAGATTCAGATGTTCAGACTGATGTGTTCCTCTCCCCAACCTGTAGGCGAGGAGATGGCCTGGTGGGATTAGCCCAGCACTGTTAATCCAGAGATTTGAATAATAGTCCTGAGATCTTGGCTCGAATCTTGCTGTGACGGGTATTGGCTTTCGAATCCCATGTAAAACTGGGGTTAGGATTCTCGTGATCACTTTGCACCTAAGACTGACTGTTATAAAAACTCCTATAGTGCATTCATGCCCTCTAGGGAAGGAAACTGCTCTGATCTATATGTGACTCCAGATCTACAGCAATGTGGTTGACACTTTAACTTCTCACTGGCACTATGAATGGGCATTAAATGCTGGCTTAGCCAGTGTCACCCTCGGCGGCTGAAGGAATGTGAAAAGGAAGGAAAATAATTATCTGCAGGAAAAAGGTATGTTGGTTTCCATAATTCCTTTGCCAATGATGATACATCATTGGGTCCTGATCAAATATGTCATAATATGTGGAGCTGTGCTTTCTTTATAAAAGTCGTGTTTCTGTCAATTGAATGCTCATAAGAAGCTGGACTCAGAGAATAGCAATGAATATTAATATGATTCAAGGATGTTCTCTGGAAGAATTTTCATGCCAAAATTAACTTGCGAGTTAAATGAACAAACCAACTTTATATTGTGAGGAGTTGTAGAATTCATATGACTGAGGTGGCAGAAAGTGTTATGGATACAGTTACACTGGGAATAGAACTAAACAGATTTACTAGATTGTTGCTTCGGCTCCAGACTTCAAAGGAATAGAGATTGGATAGACTGAGGTTCCAGTGTCAAAGCAAAGGAGATTTAGTGGGAAATGATTAAGGTCGATCAGATGATGAATGATGTAGACAGATGAGAAGGGAAAACCTTTCCAATTAATGAAGGGATCAATGGCAAAAATGCATAGGTTTAAAGTCAAGGGGAAGGAGGTTAAGATTTAAAGTGTGGGGAAAAGATCAACAAAGCATGGTGGGACTTTGGAATTCACTATTAGTAAGGTGTTACAATCAGAAATACTCATAATATTTAAGAAATAATCGGATGCCAACGCATGCAAGTCAATGGACCAAGAGCTAGAAAATTGGATTAAAATGGTTTGATATGGTTTTTGTTTTGACTGATGAACACTCGATGCACTGAGGAGCTTTTCTTTCTGCTGTAGACCTCTCTCATTCCATAACGTTCATTGACACTTTCAATATCAGAACTTGAAACTAATCTGAGTAAAACATACGTCAACTGGGGTGAAGGGCGATTGTTAATTCTTAAACAATACATGAAATCAGGAATATCCAGATTTTGGTATTTACATATGTATAGTTACTTGGTTAACCACTAATGGTTCATTTGTGCGTTGATATTTTTAAATGAAATTGTGACAGTGTCCCGTTCCTCTATTTTTCTTATAGCAAACATGATGATGATTGTAATTCCTCTGCAAGAAAACTGCAGTCTCTCTAAAAGTATCTCTGCCTAATGGTTGTCATGGCAACAGCAGACTTACTGGTCGTAATCAATCATATAATTTTTTAATATGGTTGTTATGTATCAAATTCCAAATTATTTTCTGCTTCATATGCGTATTGTAAGTTTAATTTTTACGTGGGTTCTGTTATGCTCAGTTCATCAATCTGGTTCACAGTCGTTTTCACTTTCGATCATGTAATCATAATTTGCTGTCCAATATTTAAGACAATGTATCGTACTGTGAGAATTCCAGTCACAATATTAACCGTGAACTGTGTCCTCATGTAATTGATTTTTTTTTGAGAGGGGCAATTGACCAGGCCGGGCTAGAGCAGTCTGGTTTGGCACAGAGATGAAATGAATTTTTAGAGGCCCTTTGTTTATATGTAAACAAATGAGACTTCAGGCCAATGTGGTCATGTTTTACATAAAACATAGAACATAGAAAAATACAGCTCAGTACAGGCCCTTTGGCATTCGATGTTGCGCTGATCCAAGACCACCTAACCTACACGAGCCCACTATCCTCCATATGCCTATCGAATGCCCGTTTAAATACCCATAAAGAGGGAGAGTCCACCTGTAGAAGTGACCTGTATAATGAAAGGGGCGTGGTCAGCTCTCTAGTTGGGCTGAGCAGTTTTAGTTCAGTCTTGAACTAGGAAGTTCAACAGGGAGCTTTGTGGAAACGCTGTCTCTCTTCAGCCCTTCAACTTCAACCTGTAAGCATCTGCTACATTTATACTGGGTTTTGAAGAGAGGTTGCGTATTGGGGCTGTTGTGTATATTCGGAACAGCATAATCAAGTCTAGTTGGATAGGTTGAGTTCTGGATGGGTTCTTTATCCATTTCTTTGTGTTTCATTGTACAATGTTGCGAATGAATGTCGTCTGTTTTGAAACCTAGTAGTCAACCCAACTAACTTAATCTGGGTAATTTTCACTGTCAACTTACCAAAACAAATTGAAAGGTTGTGGTCTGGGGCTGTCTGCTTAAGAATGTCTTGAGTGGTCTGGCTTAGTCCATAGTTTAATTAATTGGCAATCAGACCGATATGAATAATCAAATGAAATCCGTTGTTTTGCTCTTCACTATCTTGGGAAACTTCCTGCTCGCTGTCACAAACCTGACAGATAAAACGTGGACGTCAGAGAGCAGTTATCTCAGTCACAGTTTTCCTCAGGCGAGCTACTTCTTTTCAGCGCTTTTTTTTCTGTATATTATCAGTCAGACAAAAAAAAACTATTTGCTGTACTGGACATATATTATGGACGATAGAACTTCGGAAACATTAGCAGAACCTGGTCATTCGGCCCATTGAGCATGCCCTGCAACTCACTAAGATCATTACTGCCCTGTTTGTGTTTCAATTGTCTCATTGTCCTACCATCCCTTACCACCGAATAACTGTTCTATGTTTTTGCTAATGATGTCTACGCTGATCTGAAAAATAATTAATGACCTTGCATCCACCATCTTCAAACAGAAACTTCCAAGTAGATCAGCAACAGAGAGAAAAGGGGAAAAAAAAACTATTCTAATTGAGACAAAGGTGAATCTTAATTTATAAACAACGACCAGTTGCTTTGAATTGTCTACAAGAAATGTTACACATAAAATAAAAACAGAGGAGTAGAAGCGAGTTATTTAACCAGTCGAGTCTGCTTTGCCATTCAATGAGATCATGGTTTATCTGATAATTCGCGACCCCACCTTGCGCACCATTTATTCTTCCATTGATCAACATGTGTCAATGTCAGCTATGATATACTTAAGGATCCAGCCTCAGCAGCCTTCTTCAGTCAAGTATTCTATAGATTCAATAGCCCCAATCAAGAAATTACTGCAGCTCTCTCACATAAATTTAAGACAGAGAGTCATAGAGAAGTACAGCAAGGAAACTTTCAGTCCGAGTTGTCCATATCGCACAGCTATCCTAAACTAATCTATTCCCAGTTGCCAGAATTTGACTCGTATCCCTCTAAACCCTTCCTATTTTTATACTCATCCAAATTACTTCGAATGTTGTACTTATACCAGCCTCCAAGACTTCCTGTGGTAACTTATTCCATGTGCGCACCACCTGTTGCGTGAACATTGTGCCCACTTCGTCCCTTTTAAATCTTTTCCCTTTCAGATTATGCTATCCAGTCTTGGATACGCCCACCCTTGGGAGAATACCTTGCCCACTTACCCTGTGCATCCTTCTCCTGACATTGAAACCTCTACAAGGTCACCTCTCAGTCTCCGACAATCCAGCGAAAAGAGCCTCAGTCAATTTACTCTCTCCTCAGAGCTCAAACTCTTCAACTCTGGCATTATCATTGTACAATATCTCTGTAACCTTTCAAGATTCACAACATCCCTCCTATAGCAGTGAGACCAGTATTGCATACAATATTTCAATAGCTGTCTAACCAATGTCCTGGACAGCTGCAAAATGATCTCCAAACTGCTATATTCAATGCACTGACCAATAAAGGGAAGCACACCAAGCTCCTTGTTCACTGTCCTATCTAAATGTGACTCTAGTTTCAAGTATCAATACGGTCTCTTTAATCAGCAAAACACCCCAGAACATTACCGTTAAGAATATAAGTTTTGTCCTGATTTGTGTTTCCAAAATGCAGAACCTCACATTTTAATAAGTCAAAATCCATCTGCCACTTCTCAGCACACATGATAAAGACTGTGTTGTCATCTGAATCAATCTTCTTCGCTATCAACTGCAGGTCCAATTTTGATGCCAGCTGCAGACTTTGTAAATATACGTTCAATGATCATCTGTTGAATCATATAAATAAGTGACGAAAAGCAGATGTGCCAGCACCGATTCTCGAGAAACACCACTGGTCACAGGCGTCCAGTCTGAAATACAACCCTCCAAGATCACCCTCTTGTTTACTACCTTCGAACCAATTTTGGATCCAAATAACTAACTCTTTTTGTATTCGTTGAGATGTAACCTTGTTAATCAATATATCTTGAAGAACATAGAACATCGAATCCGCCCTTCCAGTCTTTTATCACACTCTAACATCAGTCTAACCTACATAACCTTCATTGTACTAACTTCCATGCACCTATCCGATATTGGCTTGAATGTCCTTAATGTATCGCATTCTACTCCTATTGCTGGCAGTGTATTCCACACACCAACGATCTCTGAGTAAAGAACCTACCTCTGACATCTGACTAAACCTTCCTTCAATCAACTAAAAATTTTGCCCCCACGTTTTCACCCTGGGAAAAATCTCTCCAATTATCCATTCTATCCATGCCTCTCATCATCTTCTGCAACTTTATTAATTTACATCAAACCCTCTTTGCTCCAACGAGAAAAGTCCAAGCTCACTCAACATTTTTTCACAAGACCTTTCCTTCAGACCAGGCAGCATCCTTGTAAATCACATCTGCACCCTTTCTAAATCTTCCACATCTTTCCTATAATGAGACAACCAAAACTTAACACAATATTCCAAGTATGGTCGAACTAAAACTGCACAGAGATCCAACATAACTGCGCGAGTCATAAACTCAATCACCCAGTTAATGAAAGCTAGCACATATACACCTTCTTAAGAAGTCTATCAAACTGAGTGGCAATGTTGATGTATGTTTGGACATGGATCCCAAGACCGCTCTGTTCCTCCCCACTGCCAATAATCGTGTCTTTTACCCTCGATTCTGCATTTAAATTCGAACTTCCAAAGTGAATGGCTTAGCATGCTTCCGAATTGAACTCCATCTGCCAGTTATCAGCCCAGCTGTGCGTCCTGTCAGTACCTCGTTGCATTCTACAATTGGCCTCCAATTGTCCATAACTGCCCCAACCATCAATGGTACCGGGAAACTTAAGAACCCAAACTTAGCAAAAAGAGGTCCCAGAATAGATCCCCACAGAATACCGCAGGTCACCAAGATCCAGGCTGAATACTTTCCTCTGTCATCACCTGTCTTCTATGGGCCAGCTAATTCTTTATCTAGGCAGACACGTTTCCCGGTATTCCATGCATCCTCACTTTCTGAATGAGGCTACCATGGGGAACCTTATAAACGCCTTGGAAAATCAATTTGCAACACATCTACTATTCTACCTTCATCAATGGGTTTTGTTAAATCCTCAACGAATTGAATCAGCTATTTCCTCCCTCGCTTTCAGTAGTAACCCAGACTACATCCTGCCTGGCCAGGTGTTTACCTTTCCTTAAGTTTTTCAAAGTTTTCAGCACATCCCCCTTCCTAGTACCAGCCTGTTCTAACAGTTCGATCGGACCATTTTATGCTGTCCTCAGAAACGTTAAAGTCACTCTCAGCAGTGATAATTAATGCAAAGTATTCATTAGGGACCTGCACTACTTCCTCCGTCTCCAGGAGAAACTTCTTTCTACTATTGCTGCGCGGCCCTACCCTCACCGTGGCCATCACATTGCTCCTCACACAACTGTAGAACACGTTAGGGGTTTCCTTAATCCTGCCTGCTAAAGCTTCTCAAGTCCCCTTCTAACTCTCCTGCGCAATTCTGCTGCTCCTTTCTGGCTATTTTCTAACCATGTCCTGTCTGATCCTTGCCTCCTCAACACCAGTTAAGCTATGCTCTTCCTCTTGACTAGATGTCCCATATTACTTATGACACAAAAGTTTTTTTCAACCTATCATTCCTTGTTTGCCTCTATGTGACAAACCTATCCAGTACTATCTGCAGGTACTTCCTAAACACCCTCAACATTTCTGTTGTGCATTTTCCTGAGAACATCTGTTGCCAAGTTAGTCGTCCCTGTTCCATTCTAATAGCATTATAATCTCCATCCCCCAGTTAAGTATCTTGTTGAACACCTTACTGAAGTCCATGCAGATCATGTCCACTCGTCTGCCCATATCAATCCTCTTTGGAACTTCTTCAAAAAAAGTCAATTAAGTAATTGAGACATGATTTATTTTTCAACGTACATTTTCATTATCCCCACTCTGTCCTAGTGTCAAACCTTCGACACATTTCTCTGAAATGATGCTTGTCTGGCTCATAACGCTGAGTATTGTCAATAGGGCTAGTCCACCCCCACACCAGTTGAAGTTTATATGAAGGCTCCTCCTTGTCAATCTCTTCCTTGCGAAAGGTCTGTTGACCACCACCTGTCAACCTATTTTATGAAGCAGTAATACTATGAAATAATAGATCTATCATAATTTTACTTTAAAATGTAACGATAAATTCCAGAAATAAACTTTCTATATATCTTCTGAATATGTCTCTTTCTTTTTTACATTGTTGGATTGCTTGTACTTGCTCAGTTGAAACGAGTTGGAGAAAACAGATTGTGGATCATTGTCTGGACAATTGAAAAATATGCATGGTACTGCCAAATTACTGTAAAAAATGAATTGTACAAATAATGCTTTAAGATTTAAGTTGTTCACCAGAACTGAAAATAATCCAACATGATGA
>NC_057755.1:9678243-9687812 GCF_004010195.1 Chiloscyllium plagiosum | reverse complement strand
AGACAGGAGACAGCACAACCTGACGGCTGTGGCCGAATACCTGAGGTCTGCGAAAGAAAGTACAGGTGCAGTCGCATATTCTGAGGTTGCTGAAATCACTGTTGAGGCCTTGTCATTTTTTTAAAAAAAAGCCTGCAAAGAAAATGGTGCATTTGAACAGTTAGTATCGTGGTCCAAACAAAAAATGAGGCGTTATTCCTCCAACTTGCAATGGCTTTGTGTAAAATATCATCCAAAGCAGGAATAAAATAGGGATGTGGTGTCAATCGTACATACCAGTTAAAAGAAGATGCATATCTTCGGATTGCTGTGTACAATTCTTGAATGAAAGTAGTGAACTTCAATCATTTTACCATCAATATCATCTTGACAGTTCTGCTTGTGCTGGAACCCTTGTTCATTCATCATTATCTTATTTTCTTATTATTTTATTTCGTTTGGAGTTATTAACTGTAACTGAGAGCTGAATGGTGTGCTGTGGACTATGAGCAGCAGTTTGTTTCGGGAAAAAAGTCAAAGAGAATAAACAAGCTGTCGTTCCTTTTTGAGACCAGGAGTGAAAGTTAATTGTCAGCTGTTTCTTCCATTAACCGCTCTGTAGACCGTTCGATTTTAGTTTGGCAGTCAGCCCAAGCAGATTGCAGATGCTGAAGCTGCAGTTGGACCTTGTGGATAGGCTGTCAGTCTGGCAGGAAGAGGCCAGAATTTGAAATTGTTTTTGCGCTATGTTCTTGTTGGAAAGCTGCAGGACATAGGTTTGTTGGATCTCTGTTTGTCTTCTCAATCAATTGAAAACACACAAAATGCAATATCGGTTGTAAGAATTAAATGACACTCCCTTAGAGTCTACTGGAAGCTACCTGCATGCAGCAGTGTCACAAAAAGCCAAACAAGATACAATCCCATGTGCCTGTGATATTATGGAGCATGGAAGCAGTTAAAGTAAATTGGCAAGTTCCAACTCCTTTATATTTTTTTCTGTATGATTTATCCCTTTACATTCTCTGTTGGTCTGTTTGTCTTTGTGTGAGGGCCAATGTTAAAGAGGATTTGATTAAATCTATGGCACCATTGCAAAATCATTGGCGAAGCTGTAGTTACAATGATCATTATCGCCTAGGTGTATCCGGAGAGCATACTCTTGTGGTTTGCATTGCAAAAAGAACAAGCAATTGTCAAGATCATTGAGAATTCTTGCTATTTTAATTGAATGGCAGAGCGGACTCGATGGGCCGAATTGCCTAATTTCTGCTCCTATATCTTATGGGCTTAACGCATGGTTTAAGTTTGGTCTGTTAAACTTACTGAATTTGGTCTGTTAAGATTAGTGAATTCTTCAGAAATTGTTTAGTCTCTTGTTTGAGTTCTGAAAATAATGTCTGATATCAGGTATTCATAAAGTCTGGAAATAGTTATTTAAAAAGACAAGTTAAGAAATGTTAGGGTGAATTTGAATGCTCACTGCATTTTATGATTCAGCGTTGTGAACGCATGGATGAGTGGTTTATCCGATTTGCCTGCTAGTTCTGTGTCATGACACTTGTAAACTATGAAGACGAGTACTGCTGCAATGCACGTTGTTCGAAGTACTGGTTGAAAATACTTGACTGGAGTATGCTTGAAACCACAAAAAAAAATAAGGTCTTCTATACTGATTATTCACTGCTTTGTTTTTCCATAATGCAATTTTCAAAGCTTGTATTTACAAATAATATATACAGGAATTTCTTTTTAAAAAGTCTCAAAAATCAAGTGTGACTGACAACGTTTTTCAGGTGTTTTATTTTTTTTTAGAAAATATACTTTTCTGAGTGATCTCATTTCTAATCTTTTGCTGATTGACCTTGCAAACCTGATGATTATGATAATTCTGTCCGGGAAAACTGAGGTCAATCTGATTGTAACTCTGCCTATACAGGTGCCATGTAGCACTTATGACCAAGGTATTCAGAGTAATGCATTTGTGTGTCACATTTATAAACATTTCTTCTCCTCACTGGAGTTTGTATGTTAATGGGAATGCATGAGCTCTGTCAATCTGTTAAGGCGGTGTAATTCACTGAGATGTTCACATTTGATTGATATGCAGCAATATGTTGTGAGAATCTAAAAATAAAATCTTGCAGAGTGAGGATGCTTGCTAAATTATAATGATCGCCGCCGTACAATCAGACCATACCTTTTGGTTTGCATAAAAATCAAAACAAGTTATTGTCATGTTCAGTGCGATTGTCGCACTAATTTGATCTTTTAATTTCACGACGAGTTGCAGCATTCTTCTGGTTATATAGCATTTCAGTTTCATAAATTTCATTTTCTTTGATACCCCTTTAACTAGTTTGAATGTCAGATGCATGGTAATTGCCAAAACAGCTCTAAGGGCCAGGTGGGAAGGGAAGGGAAGGAAGGTCGCAGGAACTCCACTATTTCACTCTTCACTCAATCGGGCAATTTTATATCTCTTGTGGCTGACAGCAGTTGTGAGCTTTTTATCAACAACGATGGCAAACATGGAGGATATTTTTAGATAATCGTTTGCAGGATGTGTGGTTCTCTGGCTGTCCACCATTTATTGCCCGTTTCTACTTGCTCTTGAGAAGGTGGGGGTGAGCTGCATTCTTAAATGCCGCAATGCATCTGCCATGGGTTGACACAAAATGCTATTAGGACTTGGAGGTGTCAGTATTGGGCAAAGATAAATATCGCATAATACCAAATTATAGTCCAACGGGTTTATTTGGAAGCAGTAGTTTTTGACGCGCCCCTCCTTCATCAGGTGAGAGCGGCGGTCTGAAAGCTAGTGCTTCCAAATAAACGTTTTGGATTATAACCCAGTGTTATTTTATGTTAACTAACGCCATTAGTGAGGAATGTTCAGGAATATGACCAAGTAACAGTGAAGGAAGGGTGCTGTATATGCAAGTCATGTGGAGGGCGACTTGAAGGGGAACATGAAAATGATGGTATTCCCATATGCTTGTTGCAGTTATCCTTCTGGATGGAAATTTTTGTGTGTTTGGAAGGTGCCATGTGAGGATCTCCTACCATGAAAACATCGTCTCCATGTCTGTTCTCTCTGTGCCGCTCAGTATTCTGCAGATTTCAACATCCTCGAAACTTTTCTGTCTTTTTGGGGTCAACTGGACTTTTATTGGTTTTGGTTCTCAAAATGGACTTTTGATTCTTGATCTTAGAAAACAGAAAGTTTTGCCTTATGAAACACTTGATTTATTCAAAAAAATGTTCATGGAATATAAGTGTCATTGGCAGGTCATCATTTACTTCCTGTCTTTTAGAATCATAGAGATGTACAGCATGGACACAGATCTTTCTGTCCAACTTGTCCATGCCGACTAGATATCCCAACCCAATCTTGTCCCACCTGCCAGCACCCAACCCATATCCCTTCAAACCCTTCCTATTCATATACCCGTCCAAATGCCTCTTAAATATTGCAGTTGTACCAGCCTCCACCACTTCCTCTGGCAGCTCGCCCATACCCGTCCCATCCTCTCCGTGAAAACGTTGGCCCGTAGATCTCTTTTATATCTTTCCCCTCTCACCCTAAACCTATGCCATCTAGGAGGTGGTGATCTGCTATCTTGAAGAGCTGAAGCATAGAAAGAGAAGAGATTAACTCATCATTCTGTCTCTTCAAAAACGAGAGTACAGTGTGTGGTTTATGACAAACAAAATGTGGGAAATTGCAACTGGTGAGGTTGCACCATCAGAGAAAAAGCAGGCTTATGTTACTCGTGCAGATGACACTTTACTCGAACTGAAGTGTAATGTAGAGGGCTCGGAACGCTGGGGGAGAAAGGACATTGATAAATGGACCCAATACTGTAGCTAGTTCGGGCATGTTGAGAATAGGTTCAAAATTCAGGCATTGAGACTCTGTTCAGTACAATCGTTCTATCATTATTATGCACCTTTGATCTTGTCTGCATATTCTGTCAGTCGAATCCAAATCTTTATCAGATTGGTAAAATAAGCAGAGGTCTACAGTCGGACGTGCATATGTAGATTCGCTCAATCCAGCAGACAATTAATTATCCCCTAGCATGTTTCATTCTGGCACAACATGCTGCATTCCTAATCTGCTCCATTTCAGATGGAAAACTCAAGCAAAACAAATAAAAATATTGGCCCGGACTGCTTCAGGATTCGGTTGAAGTTTGCAGGTCATGTCATACGTAAAATCGTAAGCAGTGATAATACTAACATCGTTACTATTCATTCCCATGTTTGAGGAAACGTTTACAAGAGTCTTAAATGATGTGTGGGACCTACATCTCGAATAAAGCATGGGAATCAGTAGTTGCTGATCATAATGCAACTGTCTACCAGATTTCCAGAGGCACGTCGGTGAACCAGCAAAACTGCAAAAAGAAATGTGGAGGATTTCCTCGATTCGATACAATTATATCAAGGATCAACTTTTACATAAAGGTGATTTGGTGAAGTTTAGGAACAAATTAATTCAAATCTAGTGAATACCGTCCAGAATCTCAGGGAGCACTAGAACAGTGGCATCAATATTAAGAACCAAATTAAGGGTTTACAATGAATACTATCCAGAGGATTCGATAAAGGATTTGCACATATATTTTGCATCTAATCCTTCCAATAAAATCAGTCCATTTTAATTAATACATGGGCATGAGGTAAGAATACTTTGAATGTAATTCAGGAGATTTTGGGAAGGCAGAATTCGGAGCCATGCATCAAATTTTATGGAAAGATTAAACAGAGTTGATGAGTTCGCTACATAACGTTTAAAAATAGAGTGAGGATAACTTTCGTTAAACAAGGTCATGTTGTCCTTTTTTTTTAATGGGGTGAGGAAAAACAAAAGTTGCAAAACCTCTGGGTTTTTATGGGCCAATTCCATGATAGCCAGCAGATAACATCTTAAACGAAAGGCTTTCAATTTTAAAAGAAAATATTTGTATATTTGGCCAGTTCTCCCACCTCTCCTTTACTCTGGTTTCCTTTGGTCTGGCTGTTCATTGAAAGCCGTCAGGCAGTTGCAAACTCAGCTGGACCCAAAGACGCAGATCCAGGCTGATCCTCCTTTCTCGCTGACATCTCTCCTGCAAGACCCTTGTGCCAAGGGGTGTTTATAGGGATTGCTACCAGTATTTGGGGGGAAATAAACAATCATTAATTTGGGATGACCCGTTAGGTTTTCAGATAGGTCAAGATATTCGGTAGTCTGTTCTCTTTTGTTTTGTATTCCATTCGCGAATCTTGTTAATAAATTCTGTTTTTATTAAAACTACCTGGTTTGACCAACTGCATCTCTCCTGGAATATCCGTGTTACACCTAATGAAAGCAACTAACAAAGTTAAGGTCTGGGCTACTTTTTAGAAGTGTTTAGAGGAGTTTGGCCTTGTCCATAACAGATTGGGGGCTCTTAGCGGGTTTTGTTCTATAGTTCCGAATTGGGACGAGTGTTGTTGGACTGGAAGGCAGCAAATGGTACTTGTTAGTGTCTTTAGTTCCTGGTGTTGAATTTCTTTGGTTTAAACGGTGCTTCGGATAGCAATGCCTCTTTCGGTCACCAAGGGTTTTGGTGGTGTGGAAGAAGTGGCGTTGAGGGTTTTACAAAAAGTAATTAATCCTAAACTGCTGGAAATATCAGACAAACTGGGGTTGGACCCGCCTCCTTCCGTGAGGAAATGAGATATAATTACAACAATAGCTCAGCATGTAAATATGCCAGAAATTTCATCGGACACTTTAGAGATGAATCAAATTCAATTTAAAATGAAACGACTTGAGTTAGAATCAAAAGACAAGGAATTACGATGAAAGGCAGAAGAGAGAGAAACTGGGAGAGAAAGAGAGAAAAGGCGAACGAAGAAAGCAAGAAATAGTGGGAGTCTGAACTGCAGAAGTTGGCACTTGGAAAGGGATAAAAAATAGCTTAAAACGATAGAGATGAAGGCTGATGCTATCCTTAGTGAGGAAGACAGTCATGATGAGGAAACCCAAGAGAGCCAAAGGTCTGGTGAGAAATTGTTTAAATATATTCAAGCATTGCCTCAATTTGATGCGAGGAATGTGGAAACAATTTTTAATCTCATTTGAAGAGTCTGTTTCCACACTGTAAATAATGTTATCGAATCTAAATGCTGTAAGCAATGTAATGTCATCTATTCAATATTTTAAAAAAAAGTCTTCCAAAGATGGGAAAAGCATCTTGTATTTTTAAGTTGAACTTTTTCGTTGGCTATTGGCAGGTACCTCTATCCAAAAGAGTGAAGGAAATTTTGGCTTTCTTGAAACCGAGTGGATTGTACTACTTTACAGTGCTGTCATTTGTTATGAAAGATACACCATCGACTTTTCCAAGACTAACCAATTAAGTCATGTTAAAATTGCCCACCTATGTGTTGTGTATTGACAATTTCGTGATTTGAAGTCACATACCAGAGCATTTGGAACACCTGTCAAATTTTCTTGATCAACTTCTGTGTGCTGGCTTTGATATAATCCGAAATGAAAGCCAAATGAACTACGGATGCTGAAAATCAGAAATAAAAATGGAAGCTACTGAAAAACCTCAGCAGGTACGGCTGTGGTTAGTGAATATATTGAAAAGAAATCAGAGTTCTAGTTTTCGATCAGGCAAGCGTTCCAAGGACCTGATAGTGGCGAGGAAAGCATCAGTTTAAATGCACAATATAGGCTAGGGAGACAGGGAAAAGGAAAAGGAGTTAGGGACAGGTCAGGATTCAGTTCCAAGAGAGAAAAAGAGTTGGACAGTCAAAGGAGTGTCTGTGTGGGTGAATAGCTGTTAATGGAACTGATAATTGCTGTTAAGGGAACTGATAATTGCTAACTGATAATTGTTCCCTCGTGTGTCAAGGAAGACGGTGTGATAACAAGGCTTGACATGTCGGGTAGGGAGCGATAACATGGCAGAGTTCAGACTTGAGAACTATTGACTTCGATATTGAGTCCAGAGGGCTGCAGGATCCCCAGACAGATAATAAGGTGCTGTTCTTCCAAATGTGCTGAGCTTCACTGCGGCACTGCAGCAAACCAGGGAACAGGCTGTTGTGTGAAATTGGAAGCCAACTAAAGATCATGGCCATTTTGTGGACAGAATGGAGATCTTCTGTGAAGTGGCCACGCAGTCTCTCCTTCATTTATTTTCCCATAAAACTTTTGAAACTAAAGATCCCTGTTCCTGATGAAGATTAAAAATGTTAGGAAAGCGATAGTCCATCCATATCTCAGCAATAAAGTTGGTCTCTTTGCCAGTCCTTCGTGAAGCAATACCACCATGTAATCCTTTTCGTGCCGAAATCATCACGGTACCGGAGGCCATTCAACTACTCTCTTTTGAATTGAGTGGACACTGAGGGTAATCATGCTGCAGAAATGTGGTACTATTGAGACAGCAGGGCATTCTTAGTAACCTTAGCTGAAACAACACAACGTTGAATTGATGGAAGATCGGAGAACGAGGTCTAATAAAGTAGATTCCTGCACCTATAAGTAAAGATGATTTGAATTGTTTCCACGCGGAAACATTTCGGTGAAAACGCCTCTGACTTTGCTAAACTCCAGAGGCCACAGCCCTGGCCTGACTGCCCCTTTGCTCCTGAAATGATGCTCCCATTTGGGGTATTTGTCCCAGTAAAAGCCACCCAGAGACGGTCGCCTGTGCAAACATCCTGCGCGCCAGCTGGTGTAAACTGCAGTCACACCGGATTCCAGAGACGGTCTCTCTCCAGTTGCCCGTGCCGCTGACAGAAAGTCACCCTCAGTCTGTCCCCCCCCACCCCTTGCAAGAAGTCACAATGTTTTTAGCTTTCCTAATCGCTTGTTGGGTTGCTAATATGCTCCTTGACACCTCAAGCGAGCCCCGCACAAGGTCAGAAAGCTGTGAGGGCGGCTGGAATGCTATTGCAAGATCCCAATGCCAATCCTGCCCTGACTGGGCACTCGCTGGCACTGCCGTGTCCTCGTCTCTGAGAGAGTTGAAGGTCAGCTGGGACAAAGTACACCATGTTGCGACTCTGCCTGACGCACTCGCAGAAACCAAGCCTCCCCCCCCTCCCAACCACTGCGCCCTGATCTCTACCAGGGTGCCTGCTTCAGAATTTCGACTGCGTTTTACTGTTTGAACTAAATTAACCCGCTGAGGAACGAATGGGATCTTGCGGTGGGAGTCAGAGCGTCATGAATACAAGGCCCCCCCCCAACCCCTGCCCTGCACCACTCCAGAGATTTGGGGCTCCTAATCCAGTCAGCTCCAGAGGGTCAGTGCTGAGGGAGTGCAGCACTGTCGGAGGGTCAGTGCTGAGGGAGGGCCGCACTGTCGGAGGGGCAGCGCTGAGGGAGCGGACACTCCCTCAGCACAGTTTGGAAAGTCAAATGAAACAGGTGGTTTGTGCTGAATGGTAGGGCCTGAGGGAGTGTCGGTGGAACAGGGGGAGCTTGGAGGTACAGGCGCAGGGTTCTCTGATGGGGGAGTCACAGGTAGATAGGGCAGTGAAGGTGGCTTTCGGCACACAAGCCCTCACCAGTCGGGGCATTGAGTCTAGACGTTAGATTGCAGGTATACAAGACGTGGGTCAGGCTGCATTTGGAGTAGTGTGTTCAGTTTGGGTCATCCAGCTATCGGAAGGATGTTATTAACTTGGAAAGAGTGCAGAAGGAATTCACAAGGGATGGGTTATGGGCAGAGATTGGACAAGTTCGGGCTTTTATCTTTCGAGTGTAGGAGGCTGTGGTGGGGGGGAAATCTGATCGAAGGTCATGAGAGACATGGGTAGGGTGAATGCACTCCCCAGGTTGGGGAATCGAGGACTAGAGGGCATCAGTTGAAGGTTAGAGGGGAAAGAATAAAAGGGGGATCTGAGGGGAAACTGTTTTTTTTAACCCAAAGGGTGGTACACATACGGAATGAGTTGCCAGCGGAATTGGTTGAGGTGGGCACACTAACAACATTTAAAAGGCATTGGGACAGATAAACAGATAGGAAAGGTTTCGAAGGACATGGGGCACGATCAGAGAGGTGCTGGAAAAGCACAGCAGGTCAGGCAGCATCCGAGGAGCAGGGGAAAAAAAAAATCGACGTTTCGGGCAAAAGGAATGATCTCCAGCATCTGCACTCCCCACTTCCGCTGGAAAGGATCTGGGGTCAAGTGCAGGGAAACGGAGCTTGGCATGGAGGGACAGTGTGGGCCGAAGGGTCTGTTTCCCTGCTGTCGGGCTCTGTGAATGGCCTCCTGACTCCCACCCTGGGCCAGGCTGCTCTGGAAGACAGTGCAGTGGCGGGGGGGGGGAGGGGGGGGGGGGGGGGGGGGTGCAGGGTGTGCGCTTACACAGCAGCTCCTGCTCGTCCAGCACCGAGGGGGTTAAACGCAGCCCGACATTGCAAAAACAAAAGGCTCTGGTTTCACCGCAGTAAGGCGAGGAGGAGAGTCTGGCCAGAGCTTCCAGGCAGCCGGCAGCCCTCTCAACACAACGGCCCATTCATTTTTAATGACTCCAGACTCCAGCATGACATCATGGTGTCCTCAAACCACAGACAGCAGCTCCCAGG
>NC_057755.1:9676201-9677821 GCF_004010195.1 Chiloscyllium plagiosum | reverse complement strand
GGGAGGGGGGAGAGGAGAGGGGGAGAGGGAGTGGGGGAGAGAGAGAGAGGAGTAGAGAGCGTGAGTGTGCTAGGACAGGGAGTGAGTAGACGCAGCCCACTGCGCGCTCAACCACAACGGTCACAGCATCTTCACTTCCAGCTTCTCACGGAGTCGGGAGGGAGGGAAGAATTTCCTGAACTCTGGCCCAAGGCAGCTGAATGTCTGGCCTCAAATGGCAGGTTGAGGGCAAGCAGGAACAAGAGAGGAGATTGTGTGAAATCGTAGAGCTGGAGGAAGCTGGGAGACAGGGAGGAGTCAGTGGGCGAGAGGCGAGTCAAAATTAGGCTAAAGGCTCTGGAATGATTTGAACCCAAGGCCTAGAACTGAGAAAGCGTCTCACTCCTTCATCGTCACCACCTCAATTAGATCACTCTCCCCTCCCCCAACTTTTCATCTTCCTCACTTCCGAAGTAAGGTCCATTTTGGAAGAGAGAGAGCTCGGGCCTCAAGTGCGGCCTACTCAAAATGGCTGCAAAAATCAGCCATGAAGACGCTATCTTTGCTTGCTCAGGGGTAATGGGCAGGGACGGGCGGATGTCAGTCCAGATCGAGAGTAGCACCACGTAGACGCCCCGGTACTTTCTGATCGAGGCGAGGCGCAGAGGGAAGGGAAAAATCAAAACGCAAGCACAAATGCGCTGGAGCGCCTGTTTGGGTGACACCAGCCCAGTCCCTTTTCACTGGCTTATCTTGCCTGGGCGGAAGAAGCAGGGTTGGAGGGTTGGAGGAGGCTAACACGGGTGCGTAACCAAGGAATACGCAAGCTAGCCAAGCTGCTCCAGGTATCAATGGGCGCCCAGACATTGGCTGCTGAGGCAGATCGATTGCCCAACCTTGCTCAAGTGTCCGCCATGCACCTCCCCTTCACAACTCCCATCCCTTACACCAGCCCCACCCCCTGCTCCTCGGGGGCGAACTTTCGGCCAACTAGAGAGGGTGCCACCCAGCCCTCCAGTAGGCCGGAGGCAGAGCCTGGGCCTTTCTTGCCTTGCAAACCCATGCCGGGCTGATAGGTCCCCCATAAATAATGATTGGAGAGGGGCAGGGATTACGCTAGGGCCAGTGTGAGCTCCCACTACTCAGCCCTTCATCAGTACAGGTTGCAGGCTGACCTGGAGTGAACCCTTGGAGATCAACAGTCATTCCCACCTGGTGCCACACTCAAAGTCAGTTGCTTGGCGACAGAGAGAGAGAGAGAGAGACAGACCTAGAGAAAGATGCGCACTGAGAGAAATAGAAAGACAGAGAGAGAAAAACAGAGACACAGAGAGATAGAGAGAATTAAAGAGGCCGAGAGAAAGGGCAGCACGGTGGCTCAGTGGGTTAGCACTGCTGCCTCACGGTGCCAGTGACCCAGGTTCGATTCCAGCCTCGGGTGACTGTGTGGAGTTTGCTCATTCTCCCCATGTCTCCTCCGGGTGCTCCGGTTTCCTCCCACAGTCCAAAGGTATGCAGGTTAGGGTAGATTGGCCATGCTAAATTGTCCCATAGTGCCCAGGGATGTACAGGTTAGGGTGGATTGGCCGTGCTAAATTGTCCCATAGTGCCCAGGGATGTGTAGGTTAGGGTGGATTGGCC
>NC_057755.1:9672575-9674173 GCF_004010195.1 Chiloscyllium plagiosum | reverse complement strand
GAGAGAGAGAGATTGCATGCGAGAGAAAGGAAGTGCGTGCATGCGAGACAGAGTGTGCACGTGTGAGAGATAGAGTGCGTGTGCAAGAAAGAATGTGAGCATACAGAAAAAAGAGAGAATGTGTGTGAGATGGTGACGGTGTGCATGTGAGAGTGCGTGTGCGAGAGAGAAAGTGTGCATGCGCAAAAGAGAAATGTGTACGTGTGCAAGACAGAATGTGCGTGTAACAGAGAGTATGTGCATGTAAGAGAAAGAGTGTGTGTGCAAGAGAGTGTGTGTGCACGTGAGAGGAAGTGTGGATATGCACATTGTATGTCAGTGTACCTCCGAGAGAGGGTGTGCCTGCGAGAGAGAGTGTGCATACAAGAGAGAGTGTGCATGAGAGAGAGTGTGTGTGTGTGAGAGAGTGTGTGCGAGTGTGTGTGTGTGTGAGAGAAAGTGAGTGAGTGTGAGAGAGAGTGTGTGCGTGTGCGTGAGAGAGAGAGAGTGCGCGAGTGTGTGTGTGTGTGTGTGTGAGAGAAAGTGAGTGTGAGTGAGTGAGTGAGTGAGTGAGTGAGAGACAGAGAGAGAGAGAGAGAGCGCGCATGCATGTGGGGAGAGGGAGGCACGGGAGCAGTTGCCATGCCGATCATGTCACCCAGCCTCTCAGCCCACACTCCAGTTACTCACTCACAACAGGCCACTCACTGACTCCATTCAGACCCAGCCTGATCCTGAGCCCAGCAACACTGCGGTCAGGACAGTGCAGAGAGGGCCCACTGACTGGGACAGGCACAGCCCCCAGGGCCAGGCCCAGCCCCAGGCCTCTCCACCAGCTTCTCCCCTCTCACATCCGCCTAGCCCAGGGTGGGTTTTGTTTTAGACCTGAGCTCTTCCGCTTTCTGACTGGGAAACAGCTGTGCTACAATCGGTCACACGCAACTCCGAAGAGGATATACAACGTTTGAAAGAGAAAGCACGGCTGACACTCGACCCAGTTCCTCAACAGTATCACATCCATACAGCAGGATGCTAACTGCTCTGCCCAGGCTTGCCCAAGAAATCACAGAGAGATGTGAACACAGCGCAGTCCATCACACAAAGCAGCCTTCCCCCCCCCGTTATCTCCATCGACACTTCCCACTGCCTCGGGGAAGTTACTAACATCATTAAAGAGCCTCCCCAGCCCAGGAATACTCTCTCCCACCCTCTTCCATCGGGCAGAAGATACAAGGGTTTGCAAACCATCAGATTGAAGAACAGCTTCTTCCCCGCTGTTCCCAGACTAATGTATGGACATCTTTAATGTTAGGTCCCTGTTTCTCTGCACCTTCTCAGGAACGCTGTATTTCTGGTCGGTGTCCTGCCAGCTTGCTGTATTGTGTGTGGTGCAAGCTGCCCATATCGCACTCAAATCAACATTTTTCACTGTCCCTCAGCACATGTGACAATAATAAATCAAACAACCAGCTTTACTCTGTATCTAACCCCGTGCTGTCCCTGTCCCTGGGATGGGGGGACAGTGTAGAGGGAGCTTTATTCTGTATCTAACCCCGTGCTGTCCCTGTCCCTGGGAGTGTTTGATGGGGGGACAGTGTAGAGGGAGCTTTACTCCTGTA
>NC_057755.1:9670112-9671908 GCF_004010195.1 Chiloscyllium plagiosum | reverse complement strand
ACCCGGTGCTGTCCCTGTCCTGGGAGTGTTTGATGGGGGACAGTGTAGAGGGAGCTTTACTCTGTATCTAACCCCTTGCTGTCCCTGTCCTTGGGAATGTTTAATGGGGGACAGTGTAGAGGGAGCTTTACTCTGTATCTAACCCCGTGCTGTCCCTGTCCCTGGGATTGGGGGGACAGTGTAGAGGAAGCTTTACTCTGTATCTTACCCCGTGCTGTCCCTGTCCCTGGGTTTGGGGGGACAGTGTAGAGGGAGCTTTACTCTGTATCTAACCCCGTGCTGTCCCTGTCCTGGGAGTGTTTGATGGGAGAACAGTGTAGAGGGAGTTTTTACTTTCTGTGCAAACCAGGACAGAGGGAGCTTTACTCTGGCTCAGGGACGGAGACAGGAAGTGTCTCTGTATATCAGGCTCTGTCAAACAGTCTGAAGGTAGTAAATCTGATAAGAGTGGGAGTCGAGAGATAGCATTGAGCGTGAGGGAGGCGGGACTGGGGTTATCGCACTGATCTCGTCGCCATAGTCACTGCTTAACCCAGCTCCAATCTCGACCTATTGTTCATAATCAAGGCGGGTGACCTTGCTATCGCTATCAGGCCAAGCTGAACAAACTCTCTGGGAGATAGTGCTCGGAGTATGTCATCTGGACTGACCTCACCCCCCAACATCATTTGGGGTGGGGTGGGGTGGGGAGGGGAGCAGATTGGGGAGTGAAGATGGGGCTCTCTCTCTCTCTCTCCTGCAGAGGCCTGCCGAGGCTGTGGCAATTTAGGATGCTCAAGGCTGAGATTTTATACCAGTAAATGGGGGTGGGGTGGGGTGGGTGGTGGGGGAGAATCGAGGGAGATTGGGGGGGGAGGCTGGAGAGTGGAGTTGACAAAGCCCCCACCTCATTGACTGGCAGAGCAGACCCGATGGGCGGAATGGCCTACTCCAGTCTTCAGCCTTTGAGGGGTGGTCCCACCTTCCAGGTCGCACCAAGCCCAGCTTGGGGAGGGGCTGGGGGATATTAGAATGCACTTCCTCACACCAACAGGGGTGGAAATAGAGCTCACCCACTCCCCGCCCCTTTCCTGACAAGATGCGGTGCCAACTTTTGGGAGAGGGTGAAATGACCGAGCGTGGAGCTGAATGATACAAGTTGTTAATACGGTCCCCAAGAGGCTGGAGGAGGCTGTAAGGCCTGTTCCTGTGTGACAGGCCGGAGGAGGCTGTAAGGCCTGTTCCTGTGTGACAGGCCGGAGGAGGCTATATGGCCTGTTCCTGTGTGACAGGCCAGAGGAGGCTGTAAGGCCTGTTCCTGTGTGACAGGCCGGAGGAAGCTGGGGAAAGAGAGATGTCTGTGAACACTCACTGACTGAATGGGGGTGGGATCTGAAGAGAGGGACACGTGGGTAAGTGAGCCACTGTGCAAAAGCACCGTTGACCAATCAGTCCACAGCACGGATGTAAAAATAAACCCGGAGACACGATACACACGGCTGACAGATTACTGAGGAAACAGACTGAGAACAGGAAACAGCTTCACAATCCAACAGCTACATTCTCTGGCCCTCGTCCAGAATCCACTGGACTGGCACCAGCCAACAGCAGAGAAAAATCAAACTCCCAGTCAACAATAAAAATAAAACAGCCTGAAAAGGAGAAAAATCCCACCCGTGTCCCAGGAAATGCTAAATGACCCTGCACACTTCCCCATGGATGGAAATCAGCCCGGGTTCCTGCTCCTGATCCCAGTCCAGTGATCCCTGGGTTAGAGAGAGAGGGGGGAAATCAGCCAGGGTTCCTGCTCCTGATCC
>NC_057755.1:9669721-9670025 GCF_004010195.1 Chiloscyllium plagiosum | reverse complement strand
TCCTGCTCCTGATCCCTGACCAGTGATCCCTGGGTTATAGAGAGAGAGGGGAATCAGCCAGGGTTCCTGCTCCTGATCCCTGTCCAGTGATCCCTGGGTTAGAGAGAGAGGGGAAATCAGCCAGGTTCCTGCTCCTGATCCCAGACCAGTGATCCCTGGGTTAGAGAGAGAGAGGGGAAATCTGCCAGGGTTCCTGCTCCTGATCCCAGTCCAGTGATCCCTGGGTTAGAGAGAGAGAGAGGGGATCAGCCAGGGTTCCTGCTCCTGATCCCAGTCCAGTGATCCCTGGGTTAGAGAGAGAGAG
>NC_057755.1:9667129-9668843 GCF_004010195.1 Chiloscyllium plagiosum | reverse complement strand
GAGAGACAGGGGGAAATCAGCCAGGGTTCCTGCTCCTGATCCCTGACCAGTGATCCCTGGGTTATAGAGAGAGGGGGGAAATCAGCCAGGGTTCCTGCTCCTGATCCCAGTCCAGTGATCCCTGGGTTATAGAGAGAGAGACAGGGGGGAAATCAGCCAGGGTTCCTGCTCCTGATCCCTGACCAGTGATCCCTGGGTTAGGGAGAGAGAGATAGGGGAAATCAGCCAGGGTTCCTGCTCCTGATCCCAGTCCAGTGATCCCTGGGTTAGAGAGAGAGAGGGGAAATCAGCCAGGGTTCCTGCTCCTGATCCCTGAGTTAGGGAGAGAGAGAGGGGAAATCAGCCAGGGTTCCTGCTCCTGATCCCAGTCCAGTGATCCCTGGGTTAGGGAGAGAGAGAGGGGAAATCAGCCAGGTTCCTGCTCCTGATCCCAGTCCAGTGATCCCTGGGTTAGGGAGAGAGAGAGGGGAAATCAGCCAGGGTTCCTGCTCCTGATCCCTGACCAGTGATCCCTGGGTTAGGGAGAGAGAGAGAGGGGAAATCAGCCCGGGTTCCTGCTCCTGATCAATGACGGAGATGAGGTGTGTTACAGAGTTTTCTGAAGTTTGAAGACAGACCACAATACAGAGCGTTGGGAGTGAGAGTGAAAGTGACTGAGAGTTTGTAATGATTCAGGATCCCAGCACAGCACCCATCAAGGACAGGAGGATATCGAGGGGACATGGATGTGGGCGAGGAGGAGCCTGGAACTGATGGTGCAGACGCCTAAAAGGGAGTTGGATGGCTGTGCACTCGCTGTTTCCCACTCACCCACAACACCTCCTTCCCCCTCAACTTCACGATCCAACACAAACCAGTGCTCACCTCACTGACCACCAACTGGGGCGTCCTCCAGTACCTTGGTTACAAGCTGGAGGAGGAGGGGCTGAATGGCCTCCTGTTCCTGGGTAACAGGCTGGAGGAGGAGGGGCTGAATGGCCTCCTGTTCCTGTGTACAGGCTGGAGGAGGAGGGGCTGAATGGCCTCCTGTTCCTCTGTACCAGGCTGGAGGAGGAGGGGCTGAATGGCCTCCCATTCCTGTGTACAGGCTGGAGGAGGAGGGGCTGAATGGCCTCCCATTCCTGTGTACAGGCTGGAGGAGGAGGGCTGAATGGCCTCCTACTCCTGTGTACAGGCTCAAGGAGGAGGGGCTGAATGGCCTCCCATTCCTGTGTACAGGCTGGAAGAGGAGGGGCTGAATGGCCTCCTGTTCCTGTGTACTAGGCTGGAGGAGGAGGGGCTGAATGGCCTCCTGTTCCTGTGTACAGGCTGGAGGAGGAGGGGCTGAATGGCCTCCTGTTCCTGTGTACAGGCTGGAGGGGGAGGGGCTGAATGGCCTCCTGTTCCTGTGTACAGGCTGGAGGAGGAGGGGCTGAATGGCCACCTGTTCCTGTGTACAGGCTGGAGGAGGAGGGGCTGAATGGCCCCTTGTGTAACTGGAGATGTTATGTTAAGTCTGATGCCTCTGGGGCCCATTCAGAGTCACACAGAGGCTGACACTGACTTGTACCGTCATGGGGGAGACTGGCAACAGGAACATCACCCACTGTCTGCTCCCGTCAGCTTTGACACCTTCAACCATAGAACCCCGTGCTGTCCCTGTCCTGGGGGGACAGTGTAGAGAGAGCTTTACTCTGTATCTAACCCCGTGCTGTCCCTGGCCCTGGGAGTATTT
>NC_057755.1:9650078-9663332 GCF_004010195.1 Chiloscyllium plagiosum | reverse complement strand
TCTTTTAAAATAATTGGAAATAAAATATCATCAGTCGTGAAGCAACAACAGGGATTTTGCTAAAAAAAAGTATCTTTACTATTTAAATCCTGCATAGAGCCACTCACACCGTTATACAGCACGGAAACAGACACTTTGGTGCAATCATTTCATGCTGAACATAATTCCAAACTAAACCGGTCACATATACCTGCGCATGACCGATATCTCTTCAAATATTTCTTATTTATGTACTTATTGTCCTGTCTTTTAAACGTTGCAATTGCACACACATCCACCATTGCTCAGGAAATACATTCCAGATGCGAACCACCCTCTGTGGAATTAAAAATGCCTCTTATGCCGTTTTAAAATCTCCCTCCTCTCACCTCAAAAATGTGACAATAGTCTGGAAATTCTCCTTCTTAGGGAATGTATACCTATCATGACCTCAATCTATACTTCTTATTATTTCATGAACTTCTATCAGGATGTCTCTCAGCCTCCAACACTCCAGTGAAAAAAAAATCTCAGCCGATACAGTCTCTCTTTTTATGCAAATCTCCCATCCTGTACAACATCCTGGGAAATCCTACCTGAACCCTATCCAGTTTGATAATATATTTCCAATAACTGGGCAGTCAGACCTGGACACAGTATTCCAGAGGAGGCTTCACCACAATGCTGTAACTCCTATTATGCTGAGAATTTCAATTTCAGATGTTGCTGCTGGTTGGCCAAAGTGAATTAATGTATGGAATAATATCAACAATTCTTGAAATGAGAGTATGAAGAGACACCTCACCAGTATTTACTTGTAAATACACTAGAAAACAAAATGAAGCTGCAAAGGTCGAGAAAGCAATTTGTGACTTCAAAATTCAACAGCTCCGACAATGATGCTGTTTGTTTGTAAGTTGACAGACACAATACTATGAATGACCATATCTTTCGGAGGGAATTTTAAAAAATGTCTCTGTTGGACAGTTAACTTGGAACAACTAATGAGGAACAATAACATTATTGTGGACGTTGTAACAGCACGACAATGCATTCCAAGAAAAAAAAAACTTTCCAGGATCATATTATCAAGAACAATTCAAAATGAACCTGAAGATAATGGCTTTGTTTGCGAAGCTCACATTTCACTTAAAACCAAATAAATGAAAATAGAACCACCATTTGATTGTAAAATGTCCAATAGGCAAGAAAAACGATATTTTATTTCATACCTTTCGAGGATGTATTCATGATACAGATAGCAGTACACATAAGTGGTGGCAAGAAAATGCAATTTACTTCTATTTTGCAAAAATTGCATTTTGTAAGCCGTAACACCAAACTTTAATACACAGATAAGGGGAATCGTGGATTTGGACCCGCTCACAGTTAATGTTACTCAATGTTCTAATCCTGCAAAGTGTATTGACCTGCTCGTCAATAAAATATGAAATGGAATCCCCAAAGTTTAGTAACATTTATTTTTTTATGTAATTAGAGTAGCTAGTATGCAATATCTTGGCAGAACCCTGGTTTAAAATATTGAACAAATTTTTAGTTCTGATTTATTCCTTACAACTCGCATAATAATATTCATCTACAGAGATTTTGTCACTTGTAGCTGTAGTGACCATCAGATGTCTTAATTCTTTGTGACAGGTGTCAGCCGACTCGTGTGTATATACCTGGAGTATTGTGTGCAGTACTGGTCTCCAAATTTGAGGAAAGGCATTCTGGCTATTCGGGAGTGCAGTAAAGGTTCACGAGGTCAGTTCCTGGAATGGCGGGACTACCTTACGCTGAAAGATTGGAGCGACTGGGCTTGTATACCCTTGAGATTAGAAGACTGAGAGGAGATCTGATTGAGACATATAAGATTATTAAATGATTGGACACTCTGGAGACAGGAAATATGTTTCCACTGATGCTGAGTGCCGAACCAGAGGACACAGCTTAAAAATACGGGGTAGACCATTTAGGACAGAGATAAGGAGAAACGTCTTCACCCAGAGAGTGGTGGCTGTGTGGAATGCTCTGCCCCAGATACTTGAAGATCCGAAGAGCATGCAGTATATCAGGGAGATCTCAGAAAGTGCAATCTGACCCCATCTGAGTATCAGAGGGTCTGAGATTATGACAGTAGAATCTTGCACCTGCACATCTAAATGATTAGGATACTGAGCAGAAGCAGAAAAATATTCCACATTTTTGCTTTACAAAAAAGTTTCATGGCATCGATCATGAAAAGTAGCAATCAAATAAAAAAATGTCATCTTTTTTATTGATTCATCAGATGACAATTGAAAAGAAAACGAAATACAAGAGATTTAGTTCTTCACATCTGAACGTTTCAGAAATGTTAACAAAAATGTACCAACATAACGATTATTTTTTTACTTTTCGTTTCGATTAGCTGACATCAGAACACATGACCAAGGGGATGTCAGCAATTTCTTCAGTTCTTGCCTGAATTTACTTTGTGTGGCTACATAAATACACACGTTTGTACAAGAATTCAAATGCATGAGCATGTAACCAGTTTCAGCAGCAATATAGGCAGAAGCTGCATGATCACCTCGATAAAATGCAGTGTTTGTTATCTTTGAAGATAAAAAGCTCACAGCTGCTGTCAGCCACAGAAGAATAAAACTCCACGATACGCTGAATAGTAAAATGATGGATTTCCATCTACTCTCCATCTCTGTGTCTCTTTGACCCTCATTATTGCGACTCCGCATCACTCTGCGAACTCTGTTGGCAACTAAAATACGTCGGACAATCAAGCAATTGCATAACAATAAGAAAGAAAATGGAATGCAAACAACTAAAATAGTTTGTAACCAGGAAAATGCCACGCCTATTGGAGAAATGAAGAAGCTCAGCTTGGTGCGACAACCCAATTGTAAATGACCAATGACTTTCTCAGGTTCATATACAAACCAAAATGGTATGTTTGCAAGCCATACCAAGGCAGTAGTGCCCATTATAACTGCAGCCGCTGTACTCAATCTGCAATACTTTGTTTTCAACCTCTCACAACATATAGCTACATATCGATCAAATGTGAAAAACACTGTGAACCACACTGCTAGGTATAGATTGCTTGAGCTTATGTAGATAATAAACTTACAAACAACTGTGTAGGAAAAGAAGGAATTTCTAAAGAGAGAAATCAAAATTTGGTGTCCTGTTACGTTGAAGATCATGATCAGAAGAGCTGCTGTTGTCATGGCTATCATGTAGGCTGAGGTACAATTAGAAAGGCCGCAGTTTCCCCTCGAGAGAACAATCAATGTCACCAGGTTCGCTGCACATCAAATGAAAAAAGAAAAATTGTAAAACGAGCACACTAACAGAACAAACGTCTACAATTTTTGTGAGAAAATACAGAAAAGCTTTGCACTGCAACCTTGTGCATTGTGGCATTTCAATTTGATCAACATGATGTTTGGGAAATTTAATTGTAGTACAACAAAGAACAGAATACTCAACTTAGAGGGACTGAAACTTTGATTTGTTTGCAGAATTCTCTCGTGAAGTGCTTTCTAAGGATACTATAAATAAAGTTTACAGGGCTTAGAGCCGAATCAAATCTGCCTCCCGATATTTGCATTGGCAACATAATAAAATTAAACCATTCCAATGAGCGCCCATTTTGATCCAAATCATTACTTATTAAACTTTTTCAATAACCAGGACCAGACTTTGGAAGTGACTGAAACCAGATACCTGTGCCTCAAGCGAAATACTTGACGAATTCTGTACAATGCAGTAACATTAGCAGAACAAGGTCAGAACATATGCTTCTGAAATTCAAATTGAATTGTCTTTAATTCATGTCCAAACTCTCAAATAAAGAGAGACATGTGCGCATTTAATGGATAATTGAAAAGGAAAATAAAATTAAATGAGATATGTCTGACTGGCATCTTAAACTATTTCCACAATCCACAACATCATAGGCGAGAGTGTGGAGCTGTAAAAGCACAGCAGGTAAGACTGCACCAGAGGAGCAGGAGAATCGATGTTTTGTGCATAAGCCCTTCATCATGAATGGCTTGATTGAGAGTTTATGACCAAAACGTCGATTATCCTGCTCCTCGGATGCTGTCTGACCTGCTGTGCTTTTCCAACGCCACACGCTCGACTCCAGTCTCCAGCATCTGCAGTTCTCGCTTTTGTCTATAACATTACAGGCACATGGCAATGCACCTTAGTTGGTTTCTGATGCCACGAATGCAAGCAGGTAGTCTATAGTGGCCTTCAATGATTCCCAATGCAATTCATGATAACTGTGGTGCTATTCTCTCAGTATTCAAAAGGTCCTGATGAGACGACAATTACACATCAAAACACAATCTGTAACTTGCAGCCCCAAACAAAGTGCAAAAACAGATAAATTTCTCACCTCGCCTTTCCAAATGAACAGCTTCCCCAAGAGGTATTTGTATTACAGCCCTCCTGGAGTTGTAGCCTCTACAGAATACGTCTTAAAAAGTAGTTTCCTTATTACCTGCTGTTGCTGCAGACTAGAATCGTGCATAAATGCATAAAGTCACCAAGATCATAAAAACAAAAAAAAGGTTGAAATCATAACGACTAAGACAGCATTCGTGCACAGAGAACAAGCTGACGTCTTGAGTCCACATAAATCCTCATCAGATTTCAGTCAGAGACATCTACACTGAAGAGAAATTGCCGTAGAGACTCAGAGAATAGTATTTCGAGTGCAGAACTTCAGTTTTAGGTAGGATATTGAGAAGTAGGAGATTAAATCCATTGACACGAGGAAATTTAGTCGACATTGGACGCAGACAGCCAAAATCACGAGGTGTATGTACAGAGTCGTGAGGATAATCGGGATTGAGGCTGCGTAGATTTGAAGTGACTCACAAAAGGTGCGAAGATGACACGTGAGAAAACATTTTGACAAAGTGAGCGATGAATGTCTGGAATGCATGCCAGAGAGGACAGTGGAGGCAGTTTAAGTCAGGATACTGGTAAAGGAGTTGGGTGTCGTACAAAATGGAGCAATGTGCAAGGTTATCAGGAGAAGGCTTAAGAATAGCACGGGTTGCATTGCTCACTTCGAGGTCTGGCGAACACACGGTGAGCAGCATTACTTCCTTTTGTAATCTAACAGTTCTGTGATTCTGTCATTCTGTGAATCAATTATATTCAGAGACAAAGAGAAATGAAGTATGTCACAAATCCAGCAATGAAGAAAAATATATAGAGGCCACACCTCTGTCTGAGGGATTGACAGAACCATAAACTGCATAAAGCTGATACTGAAGTATTTCCATCGTTGGCTGGAGTTCAGAAGAATGAGAGAAGTGTTTCACAGAAGCGGATAAAATTATAACAGGACGAGACAAGGGAAACATGGGAAGGACGTACATCATGACTGGAAAATCCAGAACTAAGGGTCACTGTCAAAGGATATAGAATCAGCATTTGGGAACTGGATTGAGGAGCAATTTCTTCACACAGAGACGACGGGACTGTGGAGCTATTTGCCCAGAAAACTATTGAGGAAAATACATTCAGCGTTATGAATTGGGAGATAAGTGTAGTTCGATGTGTGAAGGCATGAAAAAATCTCGAGAGAAAATGGGAGCGACACAATGAGTTCGATGATCAGCCACGATCCTGTTGAAGGGCAGAGCAGGCGAGAAGGACTGAATGCCTCCTCTCGCCCCTATTTTCTATTTGAACAAGGAAGGTATATGTCTTTTCTGAGTGCATTGCCTGAAGCGATCACACAAGCATTAGTAGGTTGTTCGCAATCATTTTATGTTCTGTAACAATTCAAAGGTGGGTAAGTTCTTGGAAGATATTATGACGGACATGACATAAATGTATTTAGAATGTCAAGGATGGATTAAATAGAGTCAAAATGACTTTGTTCGTGGGAAATCACATCTCACTAGATTTATCAAAGAGGATTGATGAAAGCAGAGTAGTAAATATGACTTATCTGGACTTTGGTAAGGCAGTCAACAAGGTTCTGTAAGATAGCTCAGTTAACATGGTTACATCACATCGAATATGGTGAGATTTTCCGATCTGGATACAGATCTGGTTCGAACGCAGCAGAGCGAGAGCGAGAGCGAGAGAGAGAGAGAGAGATGATGTAAAGTTGCTTTTCAGACTGCAGGCCATTGACCAGCAGTGAGTTACATAATGCAGAGTACGCTTCTTTTTGTCATTTTTCTGAATGATTTGGATGTGAACATAGGTTGTTTGCTTAGTAAGTTTGCAGATGATACCAGTATTGGTGGTAGAGTGGACTCCAATTAAGGTTACCTCAAAGAACCTCAATGGAAGCTTGATCAGGTGGGGCAGTGGGTCGAGGAGTGGCAGATTGTTATGGACTGGGTCAGACCTTGGTGAAAAAATCACTAAAATAGCCAAGACTCTAGCATATCTTTAGAGAGAGAGAGAAAGAGAGAGAACCAGCCATATATGCTTCTTTTGCACAGCAGGTTCAAAACTGCCCGACTGCATTCAGTGAATAGTCAGAGTGTCAAAAGAAATCAAATCAAACCATAGAAAAGCTGAACTGGGAGAAGTGGCGAGTTCCCTTCCATTGTCCAAGTTCCAAACTCGAAAGCCATCTACCTGTGGCAGCATGTGTTTTCTATAATAAAATTGACCCTTAAAACCCTTCCCTTCAACTTCGACTTTTCGGAGTGAGTGTTTTTACGATCTCCGAAAAAAAGAACAACATAATCTTGTCCAAGGAATAGAATCATCCTGGAGTCATAGAGATGTACAGCATGGAAACAGACCCTTCGGTCCAACCCATCTATGCTGACAAGATAACCCAACCCAATCTAGTCCCACCTGCCAACACCCCAACCATATCCCTCCAAACCCTTCCTATTCATATACCCACTCAAATGCCTCTTCAGTTTTGCAATTGTGCCAGCCTCCACCACTTCCTCTGGCAGATCATTCCATTCCCGTATCACCCTCTGCGTGAAAAAAATGTCCCCTCTCGCCCTAAACCTATGCCCTCTAGTTCGGGACTCCCCAACCCCAGGGAAAAGACTTTGCCTATTTATCCTATCAATGCCCCACATAATTTTGTAAAGCTCTATAAGGTCACCCCTCAGCCTCCGACGCTCCAGGGGAAACAGCCCCAGTCTGTTCAGCCTCTCCCTGTAGCTCAAATCCTCCAACCCTGGAAAGATCCTTGTAAATATTTTCTGAACCCTTTCATGTTTCACAACATCTTTCCGATAGGAAGGAGACCAGAATTGCACGCAATATTCCAACAGTGGCCTAACCAATATCCTGTACAGCCGCAACATGACCTCCCAACACCTGTACTCAATACTCTGACCAAGAAAGGAAAGCATACCAAACGCCTTCTTCACTATCCATATGATTCCACTTTCAAGGCGCTTTGAACCTGCACTCCAACGTCTCTTTGTTCAGCATCACTCCCTATGACCTTACCATTAAGTGTATAAGTCCTGCTAAGATTTGCTTTCACAAAATGAAGCAACTCGCATTTATCTGAATTAAACTCCATCTGCCACTTCTCAGCCCATTGGCCCATCTGATCCAGATCCTGTTGTAATCTGAGGTAACCCCCTTCGCTGTCCATTACACCTCCAATTTTGGTGTCATCCGCAAACTTACTAACTGTACCTCTTACACTCGCATCCAAATCATTTATGTATCAGGGATCCCCCGCCTTAAAAAAAACATGAATCATCAATATTCAAAGATTGTTTCATTTTGGAACCAATTCATCCTAAATGGTAAACACACTACAACTGTCACTTCCTTAACATTAGCAATAAACATGCAAACACTTACAACTAAATTTATTTTCAGTCTATTTTACTCCTGCAACCGAAGGCCTCCATAATCCTTCAAGTCTTGACAATGCATCAGCAATCAATTTTTTTCTCATCCTGTCACGTGCACAATTTTCAATTTGAATAGCTGAAACAAGAAGCTTAATCGAAACTGTCAAGCACTTTTTTCCCTTAAATTTCTCCACAAACTTCAATGGCTTTGAATCAGTGGAGAGGACTCTCTCAGATATGTTATTGGAAACACAGACAATGAAATGTTGTAATCGGAACAACAAGCTCAAAGTCTTGTTCTCGACTGTTGATTATTTCGGCTCATGAATGTTCAATACATGATAGGCACTTATATTTACTCTTCGTCTTCCTTCAGGAGCACAATACCGACACACATATCAATAGCCACCCTGAATGGTTTTGTGTAATTAGTTGTGGTTCATACTGGGTTCAGAAATAACACAACTTTCAGACTGTCTAATACCTTCTGACAGTTTGCTGTTCACTAAAACCTCTTCCTTTCTTTAGCAATTGAGTGAGTGGACACTACTAAATTTAGTCCAAAGTTTTGATAAAATCGACTCAAACTCACGAAACATAGTCTTGCTCGTTTTGTTGATGGTATGGGGTACACCCTAATTACCGTTGTTTTTGCATACATTGGAGCCATTTGTCCTGATGAAGGGCTTTTGCCAGAAACGTCGATTTTGCTGCTGCACCTCGGATGCTGCCTGAACTGTTGTGCTCTTGCAGCACCATTGATCCAGAATCTGGTTTCCAGCATCTGCAGTCATTGTTTTTACCTCGCCATTTGTCCATGTCTGGTAACATGGCCCAGGAAGGTAACTTGGGCTTTGGCAAATGCAATTTGAGCCAGTTTTATCAGTAAGCCCGACTTCAAAAATTGATCAAACAAGTCTGATGCATAACACAAATGTTCAGGTAATCCAGAAATGACCTTATTGGGTCGTCTCCGAAATGTGTACTTATCATGAAATGATAATTAATACAATACATTCGGCATTATGGGGGCTGAAATTATCTTCAATCCTTCTGTCATAGTTACCTGCCAGTATCCTCTGAGCAAGTCCAACTCAGAAATATAAGTTGCTTGTCCATATGATTCAACACAGTCTTCCAAACTTGGAACGAGATATGCATCAGTCCTTGTAACTTCACTGACTTTGCGGGAGGCCACATATAACTGTTGGATGCCATTTAGTTTTGGCACCTTCACTATGGGTGAGCTCCTGCCACTGTAACCCACTTCGATTATATCGTCTTTGATTATGAATTCAATGTCCAAATCAGAATCCTCTGAAATGGAGACTGCCCTCTCTGTTGTAAGCAGTAACACAATCGTCTTGGCTTTCCTTCCCCGTCAAAACAACTTTTGATCATATTCACATGGTGCACTATTTAAGATGTCTTTCTGTCTGGAGTCCTTATGAAATAGCTCACCACACTCCATTTCCTTTCGACTTGTTAAGGTACATTAAACCTTGGTTTTATGCACTCACTTATCACTGGAAGGAACGAAAGCACCTTCTCACTGATAGCTGGTTTGCGAGTTTTTGCTATCTTGTCAGCTTCCCATTTCATTGTATGCTGTGACACTTATAAATGATATTTAATCAACTCCTCCTCTTTGTTTAATCATTCCCGAAAATTTGACGTATAGTCTAAATATTTGGTCTCTGAATTCTGACTTATCAATTTCTCTTTAACCAATTTTAGCCGTGCTCTCACTTCATGCCCAAAACCTAACTTAAATGAATTGAATTCGTTCGATTCATTTGATGCATCTCTGACCACAAAGAAATTACAAACGAACTTCTCATATCTCGGTCATCTAAATAGACTAAAAACTCTCAACGTGGTCTCCAATGTTTGATGCCACATTTCTAGCGCTCACTGCAACTCTAGATGGAAGAGTCAATTTGAACTATTACTCAGCTGTCTATCATTTATTTCCATGAATAATTTTGATGTGAAATTTTACCCTGAATCTGATTGTATCTGTATAGGTAGTCCGTAACTCGTGAAACAGTTAAGTAACTCCTTTACAATCCATTTAGCTGTAATATTGAGCAGTGGACTGATCTCTGGACATCTCGTGGACACATCCATCATGATTAACAAACACTGATTCCCACTTGTTTTTAGGTAGGAGTCCTATGCAATCAATTAACACTCTTGTAAAAGGTTCCACAAATGCAGGAACACGTATTAAGCCCAATGATTTTATTACTGTCTTGGTTTTCCTGACAAATGTGACATGTCTGACAAAATTCAACTGCATTGCTGTGCAGACCAGCCCAGGAAAAATGTTTCTGCATTTTCGCTTGAGTTTTTCTCAGTCCTAATTGACACCCTAAGTGGTGGCTCATGCGACAGTCGCAACACTTCCTTTCTATAACTCACTTGCAATATGACGTGATGAACTCCTGCCCATTTCCCATTTGCTGAATGTGTGTTTAACTCAATTTCATCATTTAGAGTTCATTTTATGGTGATGACATTCAGTGTCACTTTCACGTTCATATTCTGTGTATGCCTTTTGATCCAACTGCTTTAAATTTTCATGTCTCTGCTGTAACTCACTTAGTTTATGTGAGCTAAATATGTTCACTTTGTCATGTATCTACCCCGGTTTGTCTTCACCATCTGATCAAACAGAGTTCTGCCAATTACACTTTAACTTTCTCAATCTCTCCACGATGATCTTTCCTGTGTCAATTGGTGGCATTGTGACCTCCTTACCATACCGTCAGAAACAAATTCCCAGCATATGCGTCTTGAAATAATACAGTTGCCTGAGTTTTCAGGCACAGTCGGCAGCACTCCAATCTGCGAGCCAACAATATCAATGGCAAGAAGAAACTCTATTCCTCAGCTGAGAGTTTGTACAGTAAAGTTACCACGACTTCCCCGCTCTTTACCGGATACCTTAACCTCACATTATGTAACTTAGCGCTCCTTTCCTCACAGTGAATTCGCGCTAACAGTATATTTTATGGGAATACTCTTTCAGAGCTACCAATCTCCTCTTCTTTCAACATCACAGATTAAGAGAAGCCCGTATCTCTGAATATTGTAACTTATTTGCCTGCTGCTCCTGGCCTAGTTGAGAATATTTTCCCTTAGCAGGTATATGATTGAAGAAGTGTAGGCAGTTTCACCTTATCCAACCCCCGAGAAGGTTATACATCGTGGTGTAGATTTCCATTACCATTCCATCAAAGTTCACTGGCTTTTCCTGTTATTTGGCATCTGGCTGCTCAGTGTTTTCCCTAAACCACCAGCACTATGACTTTATTTGGAATACTTTGTGCAATTAAGACACCAAAGCTTTTTAAACTTTCTTTCCCTTTCAAGAGTTTCCTTGATCACCTATTGTAAGTTTCTGTTTTGATCAGCACTGAGATCTATCTTTCCCTTTCTACGCCAGAATTTCTCTTTTCCTAAACTTGTAATGTTCACACATTGAAACTGATTTTGGAAGTCAAACTTTGACTTATGGACCAACTCATAACCATTTGCTGTTTCCAAAGCCAATTTTGACATTTTAAATCTCTGCTCTTCAACATGAGTTCAGTACCTCAGAAAGTGAATTTTTGAACTCCTGTCCACGTGTCAGTTTCTGAAGTTTAAACTCTCTCTTTCTTCCTTTCCTCTCTCTCATTTTCTCTATCTTCTCTCCTTGCATTTCACTCTTGTCTCTCTCTTTAGCTCTATTTTCATCTTATTTTGCTTAAATGATTCATTTTTTTTCGCTGTTTCTTCTGCTTTTAATTGTAATTCCTTAACATTTGACTTTGTCCCAAGCTGTTTCTTATTCAATTGAATTTCTACCATCTCAAAAGATTCTGATGGCATTTCCAGCAAAATTTAAATGCTGAGCCATTACTGTAATTATATCTCCTTTTCTCGCGAAAGGAAGCAGCTCCATCAAAGCTTGTCTGCTAATTCCTGCGCTTGGCCTTAAATATTTTTTTGTAAAATACAAAATAAAACACTTCTTCCACACCCAGATAACTCTCGGTGGCTGGAAGTGCATTTACCATCACCAGCACTGTTTAAACCAACCGAACTCCACACCAGAAGAAAAGAGACTAACAGCTACAACTCACTGTATTCACATCCAACCACCCAATCACAATTTGGAACAATAGAACAAATCCCACAAGAAGCCCTAATGTGTTATGGATCAGGTCAGACACATCAAAAGATTTCAAAAAGCATTCCCGATCCTAACTTCGCTATTTGTTCGAAGCAGGTGTAAATTGCATATTCCATAAGCGATGCCACTCGTCAAACCATTTCGTTTTAGACAAAACAGAACAGCCAAATCCAACAGATTATCGCAATGTAATGGCCCTATTCCAAATTATTGCAATAATTCACATAAGTAGCAGTTAGCTCAAAAGGTTAAATCAACCATCGAGTCTGACAAAAGAGATGTCAGAGAGGGAGTGCCAGCATCGACTTGAGTTTTGGTTCCAGAAACTTCACAACTCCTGCTTGACTACTTTCAATGAATAGACAGACTGTGAAAAAATAAAATCACATCAAACGAGTGAATAGCTGATCTGGATGAACTCGTCACTTCCCGTTTATTGTACAAGTGTTTTGTTTTCAAACTTGAAAGCCTTAGGCACTTGGCAGTGTCTCTTAGCTACAATTAAATTGGCCCTAAAACTATTCAACTTAGACATTTCAGAGTCTGTGTCTTTTGCGGCCTCTCTGCAAAAAAAAAAGCCAAGAACAACATAACCTTATTAAAGGACCAGAATCATCACAAGATTGAGTTCAATTTAGATAAACGTGAAGTTGTGCATTTTTGAAAGGGATATCAAGGCAGGACTTGCCTGTTTAATGGTAAAGTCCTGGGACGTGCTGCTGAGCAAGGAAACTGCGGAATGCAGTTTCTATTGCTTGCACAAAGTGGAATTAAGGCAGACAGAACAGCGAAGAAGGCAGTTGGCATGCTTCCTTTGATTGGTCAGTGCATGAGTATATGAGTGGGGACGTCATACTGCCCCTGTGCAAAGGATTTGTTAGCTCAGGTTGGAATACTGCGTTCTATTAAGGCCTGTTGGTTCGATGAAAGATTTTGTGAAACTCGAACGGGTTCAGAAAAGATTTCTAAGGATGTTGACATGGTAGGAGGTTTTGAGGCATAAGGAGAGGCTGAACAACCTGGGGTTATTTTCCCTGTAGCGTTGGAGGCTGGAAGAATAAATTGAGAAGCTGAACAAAAAAAAAAGAGGGTTGCGGATCGGGTGAATAGCCAAGGCTTTTTCCCTCGGCCTGGAGAGTCTTTATCTCCAGGGCATAGGCTAAAGGTGAGCGTGGAAAGGTTTTACAGTAACATTTTCACATAGAGCTGGTGCGTGTATGGAGGAATGAACTGCCAGAGGAACTTTTGGAGGCTGGCAGAATTTTA
>NC_057755.1:9619784-9648931 GCF_004010195.1 Chiloscyllium plagiosum | reverse complement strand
TCCTTTGCAATCTCTACAAAGAATGCTGCATCCTTTCGGTAATGTGGCGACCAGAACTGTACACAGTGTTCCAAATGTGGTGTAACAGAAATCTTTTCCAACTGTCCACTCTCGTAATCAATATCCCATCCGATGAAGGAAAGCACGGTGTATGCCTTCTTGACTGCTCATTGACCTGCGTTGCCATCTTCAGGGAAAAATGTACCTGAACACTCAGAACCCACTGGACATCAATTTTCCCCATAGCTTTTCCATTTACTGTGCAGTTTGCTCTTTAATTTGAATCTTCCAATGTGTATCACACCATATTTGCTCGGATCGATCACCATCCGTTATTTCACTGCCCAACTCTCCAAGCTGTCTTTATTAGGTGGCACGGTGGCACAGTGGTTAGCACTGATGCTTGATAATGCCAGAGACCCGGGTTCAATTCCCACTGCAGGCGAATCTCTGTGTGGAGTTTATGCATTCTTCCCGTGTCAGCGTGGGTTTCCTCCTACAATCCAAAAATATGCCGGTTAGGCTAAATTGCCTGCAGTTTTAGGTGAAGGGGTAAATGTAGGGGAATGGATCTGGGTGGGTTGCGCTTCAGTGGGTTGATGTGGACTTGTTGGGCTGACGGCCGGTTTCCACACTGTAAGCAATTTAATCTAATCTAATTCTCCTGTATTCATTGACAGTCCTCTTCACTACCTGCTACTTCATCAATCGTAGTGTCACCTTCAAACTAGATCATCTGACTGGGGTGTAAGACCGGTGCCAAATTGAACAGTTGAGAGGAGAACTGCAAAGCCTAACATGCACCAGATTGCTTGAAAAGACCTCTCTCTTAAAAGTATCTTTTCGATCAGTAACCTCTGACGCAGAAATTCCTAACAAAGAGAAAAGAAGACACGGGAAGATCCAAAAACAAGAACATATTTTGATAAGCCTGTTTTGAGATAAGAAATGTTGTTTTGTAAATATTAATTGGGAGGTTTATCGGAATAGTATAATAGAAGAGAAGATAAAATGTAGAGTAGAGAAATAATTTATAAATGATGATTAGTTATTAATTCTCATTTATATTGTAAGAAATAAAGTTGTTAAGTTTTACTTTACATTTTTCTTGGTCATTCGATTTTTTACAGGTTATTGCACGGTATATATCTTTTTCTGGGTTGCTGGTTTTAAATGAAGCAGGAGAGTATACCTCTTGTTGTAACACTACTGTGGGGAACCTTAACAAATTCCACATTGAAATCTATTTACATGGCATTTATTGTCCTTCCATTATCAATCAACTTTGTCACTTCGTCAAAGAATTCTATTAAGTTGGGAAGACATGACCTCCCCTGCACGTTGCTTATTACTGATAAGCGCATCTTCTTTCAAATGGGAGTAAGATCCTATCCATCAGTATCTTCTCCAAGCACCTTTCCTACCACCGACGTCAGACTAACTGGTGTTTAATTTCCTAGATTATCTCTGCTCCCCTTTTTCAGCAAGGTACTGCATCAGCAATTCTCCAGGACCTCACTCGTTATCAATGATGCTACAAAGATATCTGTTAAGGCCACAACCAGTCCATCTCTTTTTGCACTCAGTATTCTGGAAGTGATCCCATCTTGATCAAGGTACTTGCCCAACTTAATATCATATAGAATACCCAACACTTCCTCTCTCCTGATCCCAACTTGACCTAAACTAATCAAACATCTATCTCTAATCTCAGCATCCAACATCTCCCTCTTGTCAGTGTATAATGATGCAACGTACTCAGTAAGGATCTCACCCATTTTCTCTGAATCCACGTATAACTTTCCTCCTATGTTTTTGAGAGGACCAACCCTTTCCCTAGCTAACCTCTTGCAACGTAAATATAAATAAAAGTCTTTGGAATTTTCCATAACCCTGTTTCCTAAATATATCGCATGATCCCTGCTAGCCTTCTTAATTCCTCTTTTCAGATTATCTCTACATTCCTAACAATCATCCATAGCTTCGCCTGTCTTTAGTCATCTAAGCTTTATGCATGTTTTCCTTTTCCTCTTAAGTCGCCTCACAATTTCACCTTTCATCCATGGTTCCCTAATCTTGTTATTTCTATCCCTCATTTTTACAGGAACATGGATCTCCTTCATTCTAATCAACATCAGTGTGTAAGCCTCCCGCATATCAAATGTGGTTTTCCCTTCAAATAGCTGCTCTCAATCCACATTCCCCATTCCCTGCCTAATTTTGGTATAGTTTGCCTACCCCCAAATTAGCAGTCTTACTATATGAACTTTCTTCTCTATGTCCATGAGTATTCTAAAACTTATGGAATTGTAATCACTATTCCCAAAACAATTCTCGACTGAAACTTTAAACACCTGGCTGAGATCATTCCCCAACACCAGATCGAGTATGGCCCCTTAACGAGTTGGACTATTTGCAAACTGCTCTGGAATTCCCTCCTGGAAGCTCATTACAAACACTGCTTCATCTCGAGGTCTAATATTACGTGAAAACCCAATCAATGTTGGGATAATTAAAAACCCCTACATCTTTGCATAATGTGTTCACGTGTTTATAACTCTATTGCATGCGTGCTATTCATCAACTTATCGTTCCACCCCAACATTGTTCCGGCACTCTTCCTATTCCCAGCGCTGCACATATTTCCATATTTCCTCACTTCTCCAGTCGTCCAAAGAGGCTGAATTATCCTCTTTGAGCAATAATACATGCCGACAACCCCTTTTAACTCCTTTTCTATCCCAGAAGCAACATCGATGTACTGGGATATATAGTTGCCAATCATGCCCTTCTTTCAACCAAGTCTCAGTAAATAACAATAACAGCATACTGCCCAGTAATAATCAAAACCCTTGATTTCATCTGAATTACCTACTACATTTCTTGCATTAAAACAAATGCACCTCAAACCACTAGTCACTTTACATTTATCATCTCCTCCCTGCCTGCTATTCTACTTAGTCAAGTTTACTTGATTATCTCGGTCCTTACAGGTTTTAGTTACTACCTTTTTACTGCCCAATAAAGTCCTCAATTTGTTCCCAACCCCCTGCCACATTAAAGTAAATCATTCCCAGCAGCGTTAGCAAAAGCAACGCCAAGGACCTTGCTTCCAGTGTGGCCCAGGTGTACAACATTCACTTTCTAATATCTTCCCCTCCCCAAGAATTCCATCCTGTAACATCTCTCAAGGCACGCGTCCATCCTGCCTTTTCTTTCATTGCTTATCCAATTAGCACGTGGCACTGGTAGCAATCCTGAGATTACTAAATTTGAGGTTCTACTTTTTAACTTGGCTCCTCCTGTCTACATTCTACTTGTCGGACCTCACCCCATTTTCTACCTCTATCGTTGGTGCCTTTTATGCACCACAACAACTGTCTGTTCACCACCTGCATCCCCTCCCCTCAACCTTCAGACTATTCAAAGGACAATTTGAGACAAGCCTGACCCGTGCACCTGGGAGGCAACACATCATTTCTGAGTTTCGTTTTTGACAACAGACTCGCCTACCTACTCCGCTTTCGATTGAATTCCCTATGACATTAGCCATTCCAAACTGTTTCCCGTCCTTCTGTACAGCAGAGCCTATCACTTTGCCATGAACCTAGTTACTGCTGCCTTCCCCGGTGACCCATCTTCCCCAACAGTAAACAAGACGGTATACCTGCTGAGGAGAGAGATGACCACAGGCGACGTCTGCGATGCTGTCCTGCTCTTTCCCTCCCGTTCGGTCACATGTCCCTTTCTCCCTCAGCAATACTAATTTGCAGTGTGTTCAATTTAATAAACGTGCTGTCCATGAACCCCTCAACATTGTGTATTTTTCCAAGTGAGCCCATCCACAGCTCCACAGACTTCATGCAGTTTTACAAAAGGCGCAGCGGAACAAACTTTCTGCCCATTACAGAATTAGGGACATCAGCTGTGTCCCCGAGCTCCCAGATTAATCATAAGAGCATAAAACGGGTCTGAGATATCCTTCTATTTTAAGCTTAGTTAGTTTAGTCAAGAAAAGAAATCACGCGTGTAAAAAAAAGAAATTAACAAAACATTACCTTACTAACACACCACCGAGTTCATGATTTGGTTAGAGAAGGAGAGCGGCTGGGGACCCTACACGTGTAATCAAGAGTAGAATGCTGCAAAAGGGCATCAGGTCAGGCAAAATTCGAGGAGCTGAATAATTCACTTTTCAGGTTGACTCCCTTCATCAGGAATGAATCTGGTGGACCACAGTTTGTGATTGATAAATGGAAGTTGGATTGGGGCTTCGGGGAAAGCAGATGGGAAGGTTTTGGAGGGATATGAGCCAGGTACTTGAGGGTGGGACTAGAATGGGTTGGAATATCTTTTCAGCATGGACGGGTCGCAACGAAAAGTCTGTTTCCATGCTGTATATCTCCATGTCTCCATGACTCCATCTCCGATCCCCAGCATCTGCAGTCTTCACTTTTTACAACACTTGTAATGTCTCGTCTTACGACACAGCCCAAATGTATCAGCTAACTCACCTTCCCAGATCGCAATTCAACCGTTCCCACTCATCTCCTCGCTCTCACCGTGGCTGCAAATGAAGACCGCTGAAGCTCAAGATAAATCCCTTTCAAGAGAGAAATTTACTTTCCCATCTACCCTGGTCCTCTCGCTCTCACTCCTCCGGAACATGAAAACCACTGAAGATCGAAGTTATTCCCCTTCATTGGGAAAAATTACCTTTCCAGTAGCCCTTTGGTCTTTGATGCGTCGCCCCTCCCGAAAATGAAGGCCACTGTCTCTCAAGGTACGCATGTTTTAAATGAAAAAATCTAACTTCCCATATGCACCTTGTCCTCTCTCTCTCTCTCTCTCTCTCTCTCTCTCTGTCTCTCTCTCTCTCTCTCTCTCTCTCTCTCTATGTTACTCACTCCTAACGAACAATGAAGGCCAGTTTTTGGTTAATTTACGAATAATGCCATGCAAATCCATTATCTTCTACCCAGAATCTGACAAACATTAGAATGGTGGCATTGATCTGGAAAGACCACGAACAGGGCTTATATTCCAAACTGCCACAAGAACTGGAATAAAGGAATTCCATTTGTAACTTCTTGCAGTTAGGGATACACCTCGTGAATCAAACATATTCAGCCCATTTGAATTCGTCTTTTGAGCATGTGGTGAGAGGTTCATTGAAATGAATTAAGGAAACATTGGTGTGTCAGAGTTTAGAAAACACACATTTGAAAAATGTGTCAAATTTCAGGCAATAAATAAAATACAGCAGGTGAAATCGTTCAACACATTTTAAATTTGCATAGCATGAGATGACGTAGAAAGCAGACAAGAAATCAAAAGTGCACAATTCTGCACGTCGAGTTAAAGTGTTAATGTTACTTCCAGTAGGTAGGACAACCTTTAAAAGCACAACTTATGGGCCATATCAATAGTACGAAAGTTGAGGGAGGTGAATGACTTCATAACAACGCCGGATAGAAATAATTCGTTCAGGTTTTGTTAAAAAAATTACTTGGCGGGTCTTGGGCGTCGCTGGATGACAAAGCGATGACCGCCCATTCCTATTTGCGCTTCAAAAGGTAATAGTAATCTGTCTTCTTGAATCACTGCAGTCGACATGCTGTGGGTTGTCCCACAATGCTGGTCGGGAGGGAATTCCATGATTTTGATCCAACGATTGTGAAGAAATGGCGGTCAGTGACTTGGAGGGGAACGTGCAAGTGGTGGTGTTCTCAACTGACTGCAGCGTTTGTCTTTCTAGGTATAAGTAGTATGGGTTTGGAAGGTATTGTCTCAGGATGCATGGAGTCACGTGATTATGCTGAAAAATAATTTCGATCGGGAATGAAAGCAGAATGAGAACATTTTCCAATACAGATTGAGGAACAAATTCCAGGTGTTTCTGAATGGAATATTCCTCAGATTCATTTGGACAATAAGGAAGTTCTCATAAAATAAGATAAATTAATAAATTAGCTTCCAGAGGAAAATCAAAATAATCAGAAAGAATGATTGCAGTCACATGCAGAGACGTGGAAATAAGCTGGGAAGTACTCATTTCAATATGCTTGATGTAGGTATAGGAACGCCCTTACAATTACGCAACATCCTTACAGACTTAACCCTGTAAAGTTTGTGCGCGTTCAAAAAGAGAGTGAATGTATGTCAAAGGCACCATTGCCAATGTGATCACAATAACTGGAGCTTACCCAATAGTAAAAGCGCCAAAACCATATGGTACTTCACGAATATGTGTGCCCCATCACCAAGTCAGTGCAATTCCAAATTATGATTTACATCCTCATTCGTGTTTGGAAGAGTGTATTGAGGAAGTGAGACAGACGAATTTATAATTCTAAAATCGACTGGTCTGAGGACATTGACAGATACTTTTAACAAAAAAAATTCCTCTTCCATGGCACGGAGTGGACTGTACCAATTCAAAATCGTGCACAATCGATCATTCACGAGACATATTTTAAACTTAAGCCTATATTGGTATTTCGCGATTACCCAATTGTATAGTGTACATCGATAGCCTAGTGATCCTTGTCACCCATGGAAGAAACAGTTGGAGCATCTATCCGAATTGTTCAATCACCGACGAGAAGAGGGCTTAGTGAGAAACGTAGATAAATTGCATTAGAAAATGTCCAAGTCACGTTCCTTAGACATGGACAGAGGTCCCCACGGGATGTGAAAACAAATATTGTTGGGGAATGTCCCATACCATCAACAAAGAAGGACGTATTTTGATTCATGGGGCGAAATGGTTTTTATTGGATGTGAATGTTGAATTTTACCAGTGAGTTGCTTCACTGAATTATTGAAGAAGTGAAGAAAAATTGACTGGATAATGGTATTTCAGAAGACAGTCTGAAATCTACCCCAACGTTATCAACACCTTATTGTAGAAAGCCTGACAGAGTGGTTATTGACATGAATGATGTGGATGTCAGTCTTATACTCTCTAAAGACGTTCAAAAGAAGTTAGGAAACCTCCTGTGTATTTCTTCAGAAATTTGGATCATCACCAACGGAAATATTCAATTGATGAGGAAGAGATCCTGATGTTGGTGTTTGAGTTGCAAATTTTCAATATGTATATTTCTAGTAAGGTGTCTTAAATATTTGTACGTACAAGTCATAAAACCTCATAGTTTTGAAGCATGTTAAGTATACGAATTCCAGAATATTTTGATGGAGCTTATTATTGCTGCCATTCAACGAGAAAAATAAGCACATCAGTACTAGCAAATGTAATTCCCGACATGTTGACATGACTTCATTGGAAAGAAGATGGACGCGTTCACTGGTATTAAGAAATGGATTGCAGTAGATAGTAGTGGTCAATATTTTCATGGTTAGAGTGATTTCCATGTACACTACATGTATTGTACTGTACTTACATATTAAGCTTGATAGTTTGAAAAAATTGACACGCCATTGTATAATCTGAGGAAGCGTCACTGAACATAAAACGTTAACTGGAATATTTCTTCACAGATGCTGCCAAACTGGCTGAACTTTTCCAGAAACTTCTTGCTCTTCGTTTTTTGGTGATATACAGCAGCCACAGTTCTTTCCATTTAGTTGTATTGATAGTTCATTACTTCAGAGGGAGGTGTGACGATTCTATGACTTTATGAGCTGTATTTTCTCCTTTTTTTATTGTTGAAGAAGAGTTTTAAGCAGAGCGGCTGAACTGTGTATTGAATACTGGTAAGAAGGCTTGAGGTCATTTCCTTCACTTGGATGAATAGAACCAGTCTGAATGGGTGTTGCCAAGTTCACATAGAATGAGATTTTTTTTCGTTTGATTTTTCAATAGTAGCCGTAGAATCTGTGCTCTGGCCACAGTTTGGAAGCTGCAGTGCATTTTTCCCAGCGACAGTGTCTCAAAGTTTTCTTTTGATGATTTCTTGCTGTTGGTCCTGCATGTAAGACAATCTAATTCTCTATATTTGCCTTTGCTCAGCGTATGTTTATGTGATTTTACTGTTTTGCAACAGTTAATATGTCATAGTTACAGTATCTATTACTCTGTTACGTATTTTGGTAGATTTACATGTAAGCTAATTCTTTATTTATTCTTTCTTTGGGTGTAATTTCTGTTTTTTAGAAAGTGTGCTTTGCTTCAAATCTGGAAACTTGACTAGTTTAAATGCATATGAATATCAAATCCTGACATGTACATTTAAGAGAAGAAAAAGAAGTGTCTCGGCTATTTTCTTAATATATCTTGAGAAAGTTACATTTGATCCAGGACAGCATGATTATTCATCCTTCTAGTTGGAGTGAAGCAGTGTGCCTCAGGACAAAACATAAGAGTTGTTCATCTCTCATGAGAGTGTGGGACTAAGGTAATTTTATATTGACATAACTTCACTTCAACGCCTGTTCTCTTTGTGCATGAATTCTGCATCGGTGAGCCCTGCACAAGGCATAAACTAATGCCGTTAGGAAGCATACAGGTAATGTCAGTTGCTAGTAGATATGATGGAATATACAAAACAGCAGTCCAAAATAAACGCTCATAAATGCTGATCAACTTTAAATTTCCAACCAAAAAGAAATGGAAGTGGTGTGGAGGATATGCCATTATTAAACTAACACACTGCATGTTCTTCAATTTTGAAGAAATGTTGTTGTACACGAAATGTTGATTCTGTTTTTTTTTTTCCACAGATTTTTCCAGGTCCTGATCGTGAAATAGTTGCAAGGCTGGACAATGCAAATATCAGAACATCAGAAAATTCTGAATCGTGAAACATCTCACAAATAAACTGGCTTTCTGGAGACATAGTTTGTAACGGGAGAGTGATTCAAGTCAACTGTCCCCTGCATACATCCCTGCTTCATTCCATTTCTTTCTGAAAATAACTGATCTTCAACATATATTTATTAGGGATATATGCAGACTCCCAATGGTATACACGATTAAGTTTCGGGTGTTCAAGTCAAAATACTTCTGGTAAGTTGTGAAGTTGAAGACCACAAATTTCGGAGAGTTTTGATTACAAAAACAAACAATGAGTATTACCGAGATAGCTGTTTTTTTTTTGCCAGCGCATTAAGTGATGGAAAGTGAACTCACTGAGAGAGAATCATTGAGAAAGGACACTTATCTGTACATAGGTACAAACAAATACTGCAGATGCTGGAGACCAGATTCTGGATTAGTGGTGCTGGAAAAGCACAGCAGTTCAGGCAGCATCTGAGGAGCATAAAATCGACGTTACGGGTAAAAACCCTTCATCAGCAATACAGGCAGAGTGCGTGAAGGGTGGAGAGATAAATGAGCGGGGAATTGGTGGTGGGGAGAAAGTAGCATAGAGTACAATAGGTGAGTGGGGGAGGGGATAAAGATGATAGGTCAGGGAGGAGGGTACAATGCATAGGTCGAAAAGAAGATAGGTAGGTAGGACAAGTCATGGGGACAGTGCTGAGCTGGAAGTTTGGAACTGGGGCGAGGTGGAGGAAGGGGAAATGAGGAAACGGTTGAAGTCCACATCGATGCCCTAGTGTTGAAGTATTGGGCTGAGGGAGCGGCGGTGAAGGAGGCCCAGGGCCTCCATGTCCTCGGCAGAGTGTAGGGATAGGTTGAAATGTTTGGCCACAGGGCGATGTGGTTGATTGGTGTGGGTATCCCAGAGAAGTTCCCTTAAGCGCTCTGTGAGGAGACGTCCAGTCTCCCCAATGAAGAGGAGACCGCATCGGGAGCAACGGATACAATAAACAATATTGGTGGATGTGCAAGTAAAACTTTGATGTATGTGGAAGGCTCCTTTACGGCCTTGGATGGAGGTGAGCTGGGGGCAACGGTGTGAATGCAAGCTTTGCATTTCCCGTGGTGGCACGGGAAGGTTCCAGGACGAGAGGGAGGGATGTGGGGGGCGTGAACCTGACCAGGTAGTCACGGGGAACGGCCGTTGTCGAAGGTGGAAAGGGGTGGGGAGGGAAATATGTCCCTGGTGTTGGGGTCCGTTTGGAGGTGGTGGAAATGTTGGTGGATGATTTGGTTTATGCGAAGGTTGGTAGGGTGGAAGGTGAGCACGAGGGGAGTTCTGTCCTTGTTACGGTTGGAGGGGTGGGGTGTGAGGGCGGAGGTGCGGGATGTGGACAAGATGCGTTGGGGGGCATCCTTAACCACGTGGGAAGGGAAATAGCAGTCTGTAAAGAAGGAGCCATCTGGTGTGTTCTGTGGTGGAACTGGTCCTCCTGGGAGCAGAATCGGCGGAGGCGGAGGAATTGGGAATACGGGATGGCATTTTTGCAGGAGGTAGGTTGGGAAGAAGTGTAATCCAGGTAGCTGTGGGAGTCGGTGGGTTTGTAAGAAATGTCGGTGTCAAGTCGGTCTTCATTAATGGAGATGGAGAGGTCCAGGAAAGTGAGGGAGGTGTCAGAGATGGTCCAGGTAAATTTAATGTCAGGGTGGAATGTGTTGGTGAAGTTGATGAATTGCTGAACCACCTCACAGGAGCAGGAGGTAGCGCCAATGCAGTCATCAATGTAGCGGAGGAAGAGGTGGGGAGTGGTGCCGGTGTAATTACGGAAGATAAACTGTTCTACGGAGCCAACAAAGAGACAGGCATAGCTGGGTCCCATACGGGTGCCCATGGCTAGCCTTTTGGTCTCGAGGAAGTGGGAGGATTCGAAGAAGAAATTATATAGGGTGAGGACCAGTTCGCCCAAACGAATGAGAGTGCTGGTGAAAGGGTACTTTTGGGGACGTCGGGAGAGGAAGAAAACGAGGGATTGTAGGCCCTGGTCATGGCGGATGGAGGTGTGGAGGGACTGGATATCCATGGTAAAGATGAGACGTTGGGGGCCGGGAAACGGAAATCTTGGAGGAGGTGGAGGACGTGGGTAGTGTCTCGAACATATGTAGGGAGTTCCTGGACGAGGGGGATAGGACAGTGTCGAGGTAGAATTGAGTTTAGTGGAGCAGGACCATGCTGAGACAATAGGTCGGGCAGGAGCATCTGGTACATACTGAGTTTAGACAAACTCTGAATAAGCTTCCAAATAACGAAATTCAATAGCATTTGATGGTACAATAGAAGTCTCCTCGTTTTAGTTCTTCACACACGTAATCACATACAGACGTTTCCGAGTGCATTTTCTTCGTTCTATGTTTGCCAAACAAAATGCGCTACACTGACAATTCAATATGATACTGCATTTCCGAAGTAATACGCAAGGTTGGTACTTCTTTGATTTGTTTTATTTTCAGGTAAAATGGCGATACACCAGGGCATTGCTCACGAATTAGAGAAAGATGACTGTTCATAGTTTTACCTGAGGATTACAATACTTCAGGCAATGTGAGAGGTTGGTACAAAAAATCCTTCATGGAACATTACATGGTGGTGAAGGTAATCCCACACTGCTTACTTCACTCAGTATTGCAAAGCAACCAACTGAGCTAAACGAATTCACACATGGGTTTTACAGGCAAGGCTTTTTTTCACTTTGGAGATTTAAAGAAGGATGAGATCTTGCTGAGTGTTCAGGAACAAGAACCTGAATGGTCTTGGTAACGGAGATGTTAAGGTAAACCTGACCGAAACCTAGAAGATTTCTCATGAAATTGATTGGGATTGGGTAGATATGGAAAAATTACTGCAGAAATTCTGAAAAGGGTTCGCTGAACTCAAACCGGTAGTTCTATTTTCTTGCACTTGTGCTGTTGGACTCGCTGAGTTTGTTCAGCACTTCTGGTATTTAAAAGTTTCAGACCTCTAGAATCGGAATTTCCTTGTTTTATTTTAGTCGTGGGAAGATTGTTTCCCCTTGCGGGAAAGCCGAGGACTAGAGGACATCACCTGATGAATTTGGTGATGAGTGCACATCAATGCCATGGCATTTCATGTGGGTTGTGGCGATGGGGCTGTGTGGTACATGGGTAGAGTGTTTTATTTGTTATTTTTAAACTTGGTGAAGATGATCAACATGTTTTCCTTGGTTACTGGGTGATGCTAGATGTACCTGTATTTTATGTTAATCGTGGATGAAGACATAATGCGCTGTGTGTGTAGCACTAAATAAATATTGGGATTGAAAATCCGCTCAGACATGAATATTTCTTTGTGGAGGATGCGAACTAATCATATGCACGAAGGTCAGTCTGCATATTCAGAACTTACTCTGTGTTTCCTGATTACCGAATGAATGGGGAGTGATCATGAAAAAATGCAAATAGGTGACAATGCGTTTTATTCCTGTCTGATGCATTGAACTATTCAGCCCATTAATCCGCTTCATAAGTAAATGTTCGCATGCTGCTTGAACAAATTGTATCTAATGTATCATTTAATGTTGATCGGCCTTCTTATCTAATTTGCTGCTGGAACCATTTGGTGAATAATTATGTGTTCTACAATTTTATACCAATGGCGCTAACGTACCACAGGAGCAATCAGTCATCACAGAGAGGCAACTCGTGTGACGTTTCTCATCATGATCACAATGAAATAGACAGGTGAGAGGGTGCAAAGGTAAAAGATAACCTCAGCTGGCAAGGAAAATGTAACTACATGATTAGCGTCACTCTGCATTTTAACGCTGCCATTAGCCAACTGAGATAAACATCACCACATTCAACAAATTCCAATATGATCACTGTACCCTTTAGTTTCTATAATGGAACCTTTCCTTATTGAAACGGTCATCCATTTTTAAAATCTCTCGATAAGCATTTACCATCTTTGTATTTTGCCCATCCTTTCTCTCCTATAATTTTCTCTAATTCTGTACTCGTTTCTGGTCCAAACACCTGTGATGAGATATTCAGTTAAGAGGGTTTTTCACTGTCCAGCTCGTCTTGAAAAGGTATATTGCAAACTTGGAATTGAGATTTTGCAACATGGAAAGGTTTGTCTATTTAAAATAAAATTGTCAAACAAAGATGACAAGCTGGAGATAAGCTCGCAGAGAACCAACATTTCAATTTAATGTTCAGTTCCTGAAGTGGTATTTTTTGCAGTTAAAGTTGCTCGCGAAAACTCACACTCTTTCTATCTCTATCTCTCTGTTAGTGTAAAAAATTGAGTCCTTTATCAGCTGCTAATTTCATTCTGTACATGGTTCTTCTGCTCAACTGGAGGAGAAAGCAAATGAAGTCAGTCTTTTTAAGTTGAATTTGCTATTGCCAAGGATGAGCATATGAGAAATGCAATATTGGAACAATTCATGTGCTATCTTTTTTTTAAAAAGCACTTTGTTCAGCATTTCTGCAGAGATACAATTATGCAAGTTATTTTATCTTTGTTGTTTTTTCAGACTTTGTTTTAAAAATAAACTGTCTGTTGCTTCATAATTTGAACAATCAAATCACAGCTGGAAACCAAACCTTACACTTGCTTTTAAAGAAGATAAAGTTTACGAATGACCTCCGTGATTTATTTTGAGCAGCGTGTCTATCCATAACACACCAGTTTTATTTCTATTGTTTCAGCAATTGATTAAACTTCCCTGTCTCACAAAACTCCACCAAACGCTAAAATTCATACATTCTGTGTAACATAAATTCAAAAATTCCAAAGTATACAAAATGTCTGATCTTTGTAAACCAATCCAGCTACCTAAAATAAAAAAGTCTCATCTTCTATAATCTGCACCAAATTTACAAATCCCCTTGTTTTGTATAAGTTCGTCCCATTGTACAACTTTCTCTATCTTGGTAATATGAGCAATTCCACAAAATTCACAATTCTTTCTATTGAAGGTAGTGTAATGTGGAAGGTCTTTCGTGCAATAATCCTATTGTCTCACATCCTACAGTCCAGCAACAGCATCCATTTATCACAAAATATTCCTTCCACAGCTAAAACAACACTGCTACAGTGCTTGGAATGGAAATTGCTATGAGTTTTCGGATATTTGGACTATATTATTTGTGATTTCCCTTAAAACAGAAATTTTATCCCTGTATGTCCATATAATTCAGCAACATGAGCACGTTTCTTTCCATCAACAGGTGAATTCGGAAGATCCGTGATCTCTGAAAACAGATTCACAAGAAGTCAATGCTGTGTAAACTTGAGATTCGAGACTCTGGGCTTCACTGACGACTCGGTCTGCTCTTCAGTATCACCCTCTCGCTAACTGCGCCATTCATCATGGAAATAGAACCAGTACACTCGCTGTCACTCAAGCCAGTCAATTTCCAGTCAATGTCACTCATTTCTCAGTTATCAGCGTCGACAATAATTATTGGCTTGGCAGAAAGTGAGAAAGTGGACAAGACAGTGAAAGTGAGGACAGTAGATGCTGGAGATCAGAGTGTCGATTACTGTGGAAAGCCACTGCTGGTCAGGAAGCATCCGGGGATCAGGGAAATCGACATTTTGGGCAAAAGTCCTTCATCAGGAATGAGGGAGAGAGTTTCCGGGGTGGAGAGATAAACGGGAGTGGGTTGTGGCTGGTGAGAAGGTAGCCAAGAGTTAAATACGTGGATGGAGTTGGGTATGGAGGGGATAGGTCGGAGAGGAGGGTGAAGCGGATAGGTGGGAAGGAAGATTGGCAGGTAGGACATATCAGTAGAATGGTGTTGAGCTGGCAGGGTGGAACTGAGGTAAAGTGGGGGGGGGGGGGAGGGGAAATGAGGAAACTGGTGAAGTCCACATTGACCAGGGGCATTGTGACCTTGTGGCAGTTGGAGGGGTGGATTTTGAGGGCGCAGGTGCAGGTCATGGATGAGCAGCGCTGGAGGGCATCTTCAACCACGTGGGATGGGGAAATTACGTTCTTTAAATTAGGATGCCATCAGGTGTGTTCTGTGGTGAAACTAGTCCTGCTGGGAGCAGATACGGCGGATGCGGCGCAATTGGGAATACGGGATAGCATTTTTGAAGGAAGTAGGGTGAGATGAGGTGAATCCAGAGAGGTATGGGAGTCGGTGGGTTTGCAAAAAATGTCAGTGTCAAGTCGGTTATCATTGATGCAGATGGAGAGATCCAGGAAGGGGATGGATTTCTCAGAGGTGGTCAAGGTGAATTTAAGGTCGGGATGGAATCTGTTGGTGAAGTTGATGAACTGCTCAACCTCCTCGCGGATGTATGAGGTGGCGCCGATGCAGTCATCAATGTAGCAGAAGAAGAGCTTGAGAGTGGTGCCGGTATAACTAAGGAAGGTGGATTGTTCGATATAGTCAATAAAGAGACAGATATAGCTGGGGCCCATGTGGGTGCCCAAGGCTACCCCTTTCATCTGGAGGAATTGGGAGGATTAGAAGGAGATATTGGTCAGGGTGAGAGCCAGTTCAGCCAAACGAATTAGAGTGTCAGTGGAAGGGTACTGGTCTGGACGTCGGGAGAGGAAGGAAGGGAGTGCTTGGAGACCCGGGGAACGGTGGATGGAGGTGTAGAGTGATTGGATTTCCATGGTTAATATGAGGCGTTAGGGGCCCGGGAATTTGAGAGCATGGGTGGTATCTCGAATGTATGTGTAAAGATCCTGGACTCGGGCGTGTAGGCCAGTATCAACGTACTGAAATGAGTTCGGTGGGGTAGGAGCAAGCTGAGACAATGGGTCGACCTCATTAGAGAAAGAACACAGCAACTTCGGAAAGTGTTCAGAGGAGATTTACCAAGATGTTACCTGGAATGGAGGGAAGGTCTTATGAGGTATGACTGAGGGACTTGAGGCTGCTTTGGTTGGAGAGAAGAAGATTAAGAGGTGACTTAATGGAGACAAACAAAACGTTTCGAGGATTCTTACGGGTGAACAATGATAGCCTTTTTTTCTTTGGATGGTAATGACTAGCACGACTGGGCATAGCTTTCAGCTGAGGGGTGATAGATGCAGGATAGATGTCTGAAGAACGTTCTGTACACAATGAGTTGTAAAAGTGTGGAATGCCCTGCCTGCAACGGTCATGGACTTGTCACCTTTAGAGGTATTTAAATGTATATTGGATAAATATAATATGGATTATTGTAAGTTAAATGGGCCCGTTTTGTAGGTCAGTGAATCATCAAATTTCGAAGGGCCTGTACTGCGCTGTATTATTCTGTGTTCTATGTACTATGTTATATAATCACGAGCAGTGCCAGTACAGAACAATATTTATGCAAAACTAAGCCCAATTCCAAAGCACAGTAATGTTTATATATAAATGTGAAAAGCCTGAATACCCGATTGTAAATATGAGGAGTTCAAATAAACAGCATTATTTATACATCGGACTTCAAGTGCTCCAAAATACAACAATGTAGATAGCAATTATATGCATATATATTTGTAGTAACACACATGAATGTATAATATGCAATACTCTATATCTGAACAAGTAGAGATTCGAAGTGAATGTGCAGGAGCTAGATTTGCAGTTGACACAAAAGTAAGTGGCAGCAGAAGTTGTGAGAAGGAGACAAGCAGTTTAGACACAGGCATTGAAAGGTTATTTAAGTCCACAAAATGTCATCAAATAGAATATGAAGAGATATATTGTGAACAAAAGAAAAGTGTAATATTTAAATAAGGAAAGAACGCAAATGCGCATACAACACAGGAAGCTAGCACACAGGCGGAGCACAAAATGGTAAGGCTAATGGAATGTCGGCCGTCATCTCGAAGGCAGTCTGTATTCAAGCTTACGAAGTTTGCCTGCAAATGTACGAGATGCTGGCGAGACCCCATGTGGAGTACTGTACTCATTTGTAGTCTGCTTATTTAGGAAAAGCTGGTACAGCATACAATGTTTATATATAGACACTGATGGTCCAAATAAAATATTTAGATATGAATACAATCATCTCCAGTTCATCACTATATTTACATATGGACAAAACATACAACAATATTTATGTACTGATCGAAAGAGTTCTGACACGCAACTGATAAAGAGCTTATGCCCGAATCTTTGAATCTCCTACTCGTTGAATGCAACCTGAACTGCTGTTCTTCTATAACGCAGCCCTTGTCAACAGCATCAACATTTCGAGAGAAAAAAAAGTCTATGTTTGAAAACAATATATTCATATTGAGAGAAACTTTCTCATCTTAATGCATGCAGTCTTTGAATAATTTGCATGAAGCTTTCAGAACAACTTAGACGAATGTATGGTGCAAATTGACATTAGAAGGACTTCGAACTAATTAAAGGGTGACGGCTCAGAAGACTTTATTCTAATTTCTTTACCAGTAAGAGAACAGTGAGCATCGAAAGGAATAGGAATTTCACTTTAGCACGCCAGATAAGGCGACAAGGATGAGAAGGGGGTAATAGCGTATTGAACTTAAATGTATTCAGTACACAAATAAAGGAACATTAGCTTTTTGCACAGATTGAATTTGTCAGGAATGGAGTGATGGGGACTTAATATCCAAGGATACACGTCCTATCACAAGGAAAGACAGAGAGGATAGAGTTGCCTTGCCAGTAAGTAATGAAGTCTGATCAATAGCAAGAATTGATATGGAGTCGACAGATGTAGAATCTGAGTAGATAGAGTTAAAAAATCGCAAAGCAGAGTGCTCTCATGCGATTTGAATGTGGGCCTCCTTGCAGTTGTCAGGTTAATAGGCAGAAAATCAATCAAACGATGGAAAAGATTTGTTGGAAAGGCATTATTTCAAAAAGCATGGGTAATCTAAATATGCAGATGGACTTCAAAAAATCAAATTAGCCACATTACTTGAACACAATATGTTTTTTTTTCCTGGATCTTCTTGTGATAGAGACGAAGAGGAAGCAGGTGGCTCTGTAATAACTGTAGCGTTATGAGGTTGATTGATTAGGCAGGTGAAAGTAAGGGAACTATGTTGGATCGGTGACCATAATATAGGTGAAAATTGCAAAAGCTTTTCAGATGTGTAAATGTTAGAGAGATGCAAGAGTGGACATTTGACCACTAAAAAATAGAGGCTGGAGAAGAAGCCATGGTAAAAAAGTATTTTCAGACGAAATGAATGGGCAATTTTTCATGGTGAAAGCACCGGCAGAAAACTAGAAGCTCAAGAGAGTCAGAGGCAGAGGTGAATATGATGCCCATCAAGAAAAGGAAGATGTTAGGGAAGCTGAGAAGTCCGAAAGTCATTAATCACCCGAACCAGAGGGATTATTTTCCACAGTTCTGAAGGAGTTACCTGAGGAGATCACAGGTGCTTTGGCAGCGATCTTTCAGGAATCACTGGACTGAGGAAGTGTCCTGGAAGATTGGAAAATGGCTCTTTTATAACTCCTGATAAGAAATGATGCAGGAGAAATACAGGAGAGTACAAGTCATCTCCTCATACCTCAGTCGTCCTTCAGATTTTCGAGTCCATTAGTAAGGATGGGTTTGCAGACTACTTGGAAATATATATTAAAACCGGGCTGAGGCAGAATGGTTTCATCAATGGAAAGTCAAGCCCGACAAATCTGTCTGAAAGATTTGAGAATATAATGGGCACTTTAGACAAAGGAGAGCCAGTTGACGTTACCATTTGCATTTCGGCAAGACATTTGATATTGTCCTCCACAACAGGCTGGTAAATCGAGTGCGATTCCATGGTGTTAGGAACAAGGTATTGGCATGATAGAGAACTGGCTGACTGACAGAATACAGAGTGGGAATAAAGGAGTCATTCTAACGATGACAGTTGGTGATTATTGGCGTTAGACGGGGCTGAGTATTGGAAATGCAACTATTCACTTTATATATGAGTGATCTGAATGAAGGAATGGAAAGCGTCGCAACTAAATTTACCAGTGGCACAAAGGTAGGTAGAAGCACCGGTCGTGTTGAGGCTTCAGAAGGGGCAGCTGCAACCTAGGAAGATTTCAAGAATGAGATAACGAGAGGCCTGAGACAGTCTGCTCTTGTTAGTGTGAATGGCAAGTCTAGTATCAATGGTACCTCTGCATGACCAGATAATCTGAGGCTCTGGTTAAGAAAAGAAGTTAGGATATGCCAAATATATATAACAGGGGATCAACTGAATCCATGCAAGTGTTGCGGGCTGTTGCAAGACATTCAAGAGGGAAATCAGGAGGCAAAAAGCAGACGTAAATCAGCTTTATCAGATAGGGGTAAGGATAACCCAAAAGAACTCTGCAAGTTCATTAAGGACAACAGAGTTGCTGGGAGGGAATTACCCGACCTCGAACGCCTCATCTTTACCATGGGCATTCAATCCCTCTGCACCTCCAGCCACCATGACCAGGGCCACCAAGCCCTCTATTTCTTCCTCTCTCGATGTCCCTACCTGTACCCTTCCACTGGCATTCTCATTCGTTTGGCTGAAGTAGTCCTCAACCTTAAAAAAAATTCCTTCGAATCCTCCCACTTCCTCCTGAAGAAAGTGATAGCCATGGGCACCGGTTGGGCCCTAGCTATGCCTGTCTCTATCTTTGCATTGTAGAACATCCATCTTCTGTAGTTACAACGGCACTACTCCACACCTCTTCCACTGCTACATTGATGACTGCATTGACGTCACCTTGTGGTCCCATGAAGTCGTTGAGCAGTTCATCAACTTCAGCAACGCATCCTACCCCGACCTTAAATTCACCTGGACCATCTCTGATACCTCTCTCCCCTTTCTGGACCTCCCCATTTCCATCAATGACGACCAACTTAACGCTGACAATTTTTGCAAACCCACCGACTCCCACAGCTACCTGGATTACTACTCTTCCCACCCTACCTCATGCATAAATGCCATCCCGTGTACCAATTCCTTAGCCTCCGCTATATCTGATCCCAGGAGGACCAGTTCCATCATAGAAAAGACCAGATAGCCTTCTTCTTTCATGAATGTAATTTCCCTTCACACGTTGTTTAAGATGGCCTCTCATCCATGCCCCGCACCTCTGCCCTCAAATCCTACCCCTCCAACCGCAACAAGGACAGAACACCCTGGTTCTCATCTTCCACTCTACCAAACTCCTCATCTGTATCATCCACCGTCATTCCTTCCCCTACAAATGGACTCACCACCAGGTTTATATTTCCATCACTACCCCATCCACTTTCCGCAAAAACCGTTCCTTATCGTGGCCACCTGGTCAGGTCCACGCCCCCTATCAACCCACCCTCCCCTCCTGGCAGCTTCCCCTGCGACCACAGGAATTGCAAAACCTGCACCCTCACCTCCCCCCACGTCAATCCAAGGCCACAAAGGAGCCTTCCAGAATCCATCAAAGTATAACCTCTATACCCACCAATGTCATTTATTGTATCCGCTCCTATGATGCGGTCTCCTTTATATTAGGGTGACTGGATGCCTTCTCAGGGAACATCTTTGGGACAGCCACATCAATCAACCACACAAGCCCGTGGTAGATCATTTCAACTCCCTCACCAACCTGTCAAGGACATGCAGGTCCTGGGCGTCCACCACCGCCACACCCTCACCACCCAACGCCTTGAGGAAGAATGCCTCATTTTCCCCCTCGGAACACTTCAACCCCAGGGCGTTAACGTCGACTTCACCAGTTTTCTCATTTCACCGCCCCCAACCTTAACGCAATTCCAACCTGCCAGCCCAGCACCATCCGCATGTCCTGTCCTACCTGTCAATATTGCTTCTCACCTAGCCGCTCCACCCTCCTCTCTGACCTATCATCTTCATCCCCACCTCCAATCTCCTGTTGTATACTTAGTTATCTTCTCCCCCGCCCAACCGACTCCCATTTATCGCTCCACGCCAGAGGCTCCCTGCCTCATTCTTGATGAAGAGCTTTTGCCAATTTTCCTGGTCCTCAGATGCCGCCTGACCTGCTGTGCGTTTCCAGCTCCACTCTAACCTATACAAAGAGGTTAAGAATCAAATCTACAACAATGAACCAGGAACCTAATCATTTAGTTACTATTGACATACAATATACAACTGATTGGGTAAGATTAGACTAGATTAGCTTCCCTACAATATGGAAACAGGCCCTTCAGCACAACACGTCCACAACGATCCTCCGAAGAGCAACCCACCCAGACTTATTCCCCTACATTTACCCCTACCTAATGTAGCTAACACCGCGGCCAATTTAGCATGGCCAATTCACCTAATCATCACATCTTTAGATTGTGGGAGGAAACCGGAGCTCCCGAAGGAAACCAACGCAGCTACGGGGAGAAAGTCCAATCGCCACAAAGACAGTTGCTTGAAGTGGGAATTGAACCTAAGTCCCTGGCACTGTGAGGCAGCAGTGCTAACCACTGAGCCACCTTTCCACCCTGAAATGGTTAAATACAGGAAAAGTCGATAAAGTGTGCAGCTGGCAAAACAGAAGTTCAGGCAGCGTCTGAGGAGCAAGAGAGTCCACGTTTTGAGCAGAACTGTTCACCAAGACTGGGGAGGGGGTAGGTGGTTAAGACTTGAATAGTGATAGAGGAGAAAGGAAGTGGGATGACGAAATGTGGTCAAAAGTAGGAGGCGAGTGCGATAGGTCGGTGACAACAGTGGAACGGATAAGTGGGAATGGAGATAAATAGGTGGGTCAGCCCAAGGGACTGCTGCTGAATTTCGGTCTGAGATGGAGTGAGTGATAGGGGCATTTGGGAGTTGGTGAATTCACATTTGAGGCCGTGAGGTTGTAGGCTCCTGAGGCAGAAGAGGAGATATCTTTCCTCCAGTTTTCGCTTGTCTCTATTTAACTACAGCAGGCAATTCATGGCTGGCTAAAATCCAAGCGTAGACTTATTGGTTTTCCCGGACAGTTAATGAAATGAAAAATTGGTCCCGAAGAATAGTAGCTTACGCTGACCACGTGATATCTCCCAGTTCTTAGGGTTATCTCCAAGCATGGGTCCACAATTTCACAAGTATGACCTGCTGACCTTTCAATTCTGGCATGCGAAATCTTTCAATTTTATCTTTTATTCTTTACTTGGCGATTCCATGACCACGCAGGATTGCAGGAAAAAAATAATAAAATGCATGCGTCTCCCCCTTGAACATTGACCTTTGTTTATTGTGAATATAATGTTCCACCTGGAGTTTTACATAATTTTGATCGTGTTCAAACAGCGAAAAAAATTCTACCATTTTTATTTGACACAAAAAAGGCAGATAGCCTTACTCATGACAAATAGAGCATAAATACAGAGTGATCTTTACTATATATCGAAACATTTTGATTTGAATTGAGGAAATCGAATTTAAGAGGTGTTAGTTTCTATATTAGCATTTTCTGAGACAGGAGAACAGAAGGAGACAGAGAATATGATACACTTCACTTTTCCTTTCGATTAACCAATAGCATGACACTTGACCATGAAGATGTCAACACTTTCTTCAGCTCTTGTCGGAATTTACTTTGTACGGCTGCATAAATGTACACATTTGTACACGAATTGAAGTACATGGGTATGTAGCCTATTTCAGTGGCAATGTAGGCTGGAGCTGCATAATCACCTTGATATCGTGCAGTGTTTGCTATCCTTGTTGCTAAAAAGTTTGTGGCTGCTGTCAGCCACAGAAGAATAAAACTACCCGATATCGCAAAGAATAAAATAATGGATTTTCTTCGACTCTGCACAGCTGGATCTTTTTGACTCTCACTACTGCATCCCCGGATTGCCCTGCGCCCTCTGTTGGCTACTACAATGCGTCTGACTGTCACGAAATTAAACATTAAAATGAAAGCAAATGGAAGACAAACAATCAAAACACTTTGTAGCCAGGAGAATGCTACACCCGCGAGAGATGTGAAGAAGTTCATCTTAGTGCGGCAACCCCACTGTAAATTATCAATTATTTTCTCAGGTTCACAAGCAAACAAATTGGGTATATTTCCAAGGATAACCACAGCAGTGGTGACCATTATTACTGCAGCTCCAGTCCTCAATATGCAATATTTTGTTTTCAGCCTCTCACAGCATATAGCTACATAGCGATCAAATGTGAACAAGACTGTGAACCAAACTGCTAGGTACAGGTTGGCTGAGTTTATGAAGATGATAAACTTACAAACTCCAGTGTACGATAGGATGGAATGTTTAAAATGAAAACTGAACACATGATGCACAGTTACATTCACGATCATGATCAGAAGAGCTGCAGCTGCCATGGCCAGCATGTAGGCAGAGGTACAATCAGAAAGGCCGCAGTTTCCCCTTGTGAGAATTATTATCGGCACCAGGTTCGCTGTGAGTCAAATGAAGAAAAGTTACAAAACAGGGTCAGTTGGAAAACAATTTTTTTTTCCAAAATATCCAATGACATTGCTACTCAGTCTTCTGTATAATGACATTCTCAATAAAATGCATATGCGCTTTGGAAACTCCATCCTGTGATAACCTTAGGATACTCAGAATAGCAAGGCTGAAAGATTGGCTTGATTTCAGCATCCACTATTAATTTGTTTGAACTACTACATCGATCAAAGCATACGCTAGAAGCTATCCATAATACTCATGATAGACACGAGGTGTTATTACTGGACAGATAAAGCAGAGACAGAAGCAATAATGTGGAACCCAGATTCAAATCCAATCACATCAGATGGTCGAACTTCACTTCAATAAAAAGTGTGGGTTGAAGAGACTATTGATAGCCACGAAACAATTCTCGATTGTCTTAAAAACCCACCTGCTTCACTAATATCGTTCATGGAAGGAAACTGCCATCCCAATCTGGTCTGGCCTACATACCAATCCAGACCTACAGTAGTAAGGGTGACACTTATCTGCCCTATTGTCAGTTAAGTATGGTCATTAAATGTTTAATTTTAAAATAATAATAACATGGAGACTGACAGGCAAATCAGTGCTCATTTTCTTATGCTTAACTCAGCACAAAATGAATGATTCATTTAACATAAAACTTGAACACAATGGCTCCAAACTGGACGTTTGATTTTGAATAACAATATCAGAATATTGTGGGAACTGATAAAAAACAAACAAAAACCTAGAAAATAGAGTGGGCTATGCGACCTTCAGTGCCTGCACCACCGTTCAATGCGGTCATGGCTGATCATGCAATCTCAGTGCCCCATTACCACCCTCTCTACATACTCGTTGATCGAATTAGCTGCAAGGGCCACCTCCCACTCCCTCCTGAATATATCTTATCAACTGCACCCATCAATTTGCTGAGTAAGGAATTTCACAGTTTTAAACTGTCTGAGTGAAGAAATTCTTCTTCCTATCAGTCCTGAATAGATTTTTTTCCCTTATTCTTAGGCACTTATCCCTAATTCTGGACATGCCCAACATCGGAAACTTTCTTCCTGCATCTAGCCTGTGCGATCGCATCAGGAATTTGTATGTTTCGGTAAGACTCCCTGCTCATTCTGCGAAATTTATGTGAAAGGCGAACTTTTGCTGGACTCCCTCAGAAACAAGAATGTCCTTCCTCAGACTAGGAGTCCAAAACTGCACACTATACTCAAGGTGTGGTCTCACCAAGAACCAGGATAAGGGCGGCAAGATGTTCTTACTCCGATACTCAAATCGTTTTGCAATGAAGGAGATCATGCCAGGAGCTTTCTTTACTGCCTGCTGCACCGACATGCCAATCTTCAATGAGTGTTCCACCGTAACACACAGGTCTCGTTGCACTCCACCATTTCCTGAACTTCTTCCATTCATATCATAATTCGCCTTCCTGTTTTGCAACGAATTTGTATAATCCTCATGACATTGCGTTTGCCAAGTATTTGTCCATTTAGCCAGCCCTGTTCATTTAATCCTGCAGCCTCTTTATTCTCCTGATTACCGAGCTACACGACGAAGGAGCATCTTTGCTAAACTGTGTACTCCAAATAAACCTGATGGAGAATACACTGATGTTCTGTGAATTTTAACTTCATCTTCCACAGAGCTCAATATCATCAAAAAGTTTTGGAGATATGAGTTTCAATTCCTTCATCCAAATCAATAATGCATATTCTGAGCAGCTGAGGTCTGAATGCTGACCCCTGTGGCACACCACTCGTCACTGCCTGAAACTCTGAAAAGGACCCGCAGTTTCCAGATCTCTGCATCTTGTCTGGCAGTCACTTCTCTATCCATGTCAATGCATTACCGCCGATGCCATGAGCTTTAATTTTCCTTAATAATCTCAAGCGTGGAACCTTGTCAAAAGCCTTTTGAAAGTCCAAATACAGTTTTGTCTAAGCTACTGGTCAAAGACTCAAAAAAATCTGAAGATTTGTAAAGCATAATTTCCCTTCAGCGAATCCATGCTGACTCAGAATGACTCAGTTATTTCATGCTTGACAATTGATTCTAGCATTTCCTCACCATCGATGTCAGTTTCACTGGCCTATAATAACCCATGATCAAACAATTCATATATCAGAAATGTTTCATTCTAAATAAACACTAAAAAAAAGGGTTTGGAGGGTTATGGGCCAGGTGCTGGCAGGTGGGACTAGTTTGGGTTGGTATATGTGGTCGGCATGGACGGGTTGAACCGAATCGTTTGTTTCCATGCTGGATATCTCTATGACTCTATGACTCTATCTGAATATTACCTTCGCAGGGAAAAAATTAAAAAAATGAAGTCAACATAATCTGAGTATTGCCCTTCCTGAAGAAGGGATGATGCCAGAAATATCAATTCTTCTGCTGCTCGGATGCTGCCTGACCTGCTCTATTTTTCCAGCACCACACCCTCGACTCTGATCTCCAGCATTTAGTGTACTCACTTTCTCCCAGTCTAAAGATTTAAAACTAATCATATGTGATTCTTCCCATTTTATTCTCAAACAATGAGAATCTACTTAATAGTCTACTTGATAGAGAAATCAAAGCGAAAGAAATAAGCTATTTCCACAAGCTGAAGGATCGTGGCCATCATGCCTTCATCATTTTCCAATGACATTGATGTATGCAGATTGCTTTCTGTTGTCTCTAATGCAAGTACAATTCTGACAACTGAGATTACATTTTCCTTCTAAATATTTCCTAATAATGTATCTATGCCAAATGCCTTTTAAATGGTATAATTGTACATACCTCCACTAAATCCAGTAGTAGCTCATTCCATGCATGAACTACCATCTCTGTGATACAATTGCTCGTAAGGTGCCTTTAAATTTTTCCTCCTCACTTTAAACAGCTCCCTCCAGTTTAGGAGTGCCGTACACTTGTAAAAGGCCTTTGGTATTTACTGTATTGAAATACTTGATAATTATATAAATTTCTACAAGGTCAGCCCTCAGCCTTCTGGGCTGCAGGGAAGGTAATGCCCGAAACTAACCAGCTTCTCCATATAATTGATACTCTGCAAATCCAGCAATTTCCTTCCTTCTTTTTAGTTGAATTCCCCAGTTTAAGTACTCTGTTCTTTAACAGAGTGAACAGAATTGTTTACATTATTTCATATGTGACATCATCGACTAGAGCTCCAACATGCCATTGCAACGTCTATATTAAATATTCTGACCAGCAAAAGCAAACATGATAGATGTCTTCCTCACACCACATCTACATGCAACGCAACCTTTGAGGACATATTGTACTGCACCCCAAGGTAACTCTGTTCACTAACATTCCCCCACCATTAACTATCCAAGTCCTACCCTGCTTTGCAGTACCAAAATGCAGCACATTTTCATTTAACTTATTAAAATAGCATTTGCCACTTCTTGTCCCACTGACCAATATGATGGAGAACCAAGTTGATGGACATTGAGAAAATCTTCTTCGCTCTCACTCTAACACCAATTTTAGTGTCATCCACCAAGTGATAGCCATCCCTCATATTGTCATATTCAAAGCATTGAAATAAATGACATTCAACAAGGAACAAATCCAATCCATGCAGCAGATTGTTTGTCAATGGCCTCCAACCTCATGATTAGAATTCTCCAATGCTTCTAAATTACTAACATACCAGGAATGCCAGACAGAATAGGGTAGTAAATTATTTTCATCTGTAGAATTATTGGCTGCACCATTCTCAGAAGAAAGTCTGAAATATGTCCGGATTGGTGGCTTCACGTGCATTGCATTTGAGTGCAGTTATGTTGCCTATTTATAGAGCAATCTGTCCCTGTTTGAGGGAAAAAAATAAACATCTTGCAACATTTTCAGAGTTACATTGTCTGAAGAGGTGTTAACTGCTCCACTTCACCCACCTTGTCCATGAGGAGGTTACGCAGCTTAATAACAAGTACGCCTTTCACGATAATGAACAATTGGAATAACATTACAGAACAAAAATGATTGGAACATGCCAGGAGGAATAGAAACAGTTTATTGTTCTCATTTATTGTATTGGATTCTTTCAGTTCTAATGATTACATGAATTTAAACCAAAGTATTTATCATTTGTTTATCATGCAACCTCACAAAAAAATTGAAGCCTTTTAGGTGATCATATTGCGAAATACAGGACTGTTAAGGGGTGTGGAAAGGTAAGAGCTGAGAGGATGTTTCCCTTTATTGGAAATGCACAGAGCAGTGGGGATAGTCCCAGAGTAAAGTAGCGCCAATTTAATATCGGTATTAGGAGTAATTTCGCCTCTCCGAAGGTTACAAGATGTTAGAACTTCATGTCACAAAGTGCTGTGTGGGCAGAGTCCTTACACATTATTAAGGCGAAGGTGGTTCGAAATTAAGATTAAATTGTTGTGTGAAAATCAACAGCGAGTACTAAGAACGTGAATGTAAACAAAAGGAATGCTAAATCAGTCGAATTTTAAAGAGTAGTGGCGAAAGTTCGAGGGACTGTATGGTATATATTCTCACCCTACATCTGATGGTCTTATATATAGTTTGTTACCTCAGGATGGTGTTTCAAGAACAAGAGGGCATAACCTCAGAATAAATGATGCACAAGTTAAAAAGGAAATGGGAAGCATTTTCTTCTGTCAGCGTTTAGTGAATTTGTAAAATTAATTACTGCAGTGGGCTGCCAATGTTGTTTCATCAAATGTATTCAAGCTTCAGATAGACAACATTTAATTAGTAAAGGAATCAAGGATGATGTCAGAACGGCCAGAGAGCAGAATTGATGATTATATGATCAGGCATCATCCCATTGACTGACAGAGCAGACTCGATGGCCTGAATTGCTTCATTTGGCTCTTCTGATTTTTGTTCGTGTAGACGATTCATGTTGTAGATCAGTCCAGAACCATTGACCACTGTTTGGAAATTAAGAATCCTTGACGAATAAAGCTTCAGTAACCTTTTATTATCTCTGTGTATTGTTTGACCTTTAAACTTTCTGTCTCTGAACACAATGGATTTGAGCTCATTACATAGTTTAAAGGAAAGGGTAGATACATTCTTCTCAGGAAAACCAATGAACTGGTTTTTGGGGGTGAGTTAGATAAGAGGAGAGGTGTATTTGAATGAGAAATTCTAAACACAAATGGACAGCAATGATCTCTGAATGGGGGTGAAATCTAAAGATGTCTGGAAGTTTTGGTACCGCGCATAGTTTATAAATTGTTATGTCCATACGTACTCAAGCTGAGCAGGACTTAGATTTATTTTATTTCACGGGTAATATGGCAGGCATTATGCTGAAAGCATGTATCTCTCCTTCGGAATGTCGACTTTGATGACTGTTATGGTCTGTTGTGCTTTCACATGTTGACTTACTATCGATGGGTTTGGCAAAGTTGTAACTTTATTTCCGGTGGCAGAGTGTCGGCTTAACAATGTTGAGTTATGGTAAAAAAGAGAAGTTTAAATCAAAGTTTGTGTGAAGATTTGTAGCTCGGGTGCTCGTTGTTGTGGTTCTGTTCGCCGAGCTGGAAGTTTTTGTTGCAAACGTTTCGTCCCCTGGCTCGGCGACATCATCAGTGCTTGGGAGCCTCCTGCAAAGCGCTTCTTTGATGTTTACTCCGGTGTTTATAGTGATCTGTCCCTGCCGCTTGTCAGTTTCAGCTGTCCGTTGTAGTGGTTGGTATATTGGGTCCAGGTCGATGTGTTTGTTGATGGAGTTTGTGAATGAATGCCATGCCTCTAGGAATTCCCTGGCTGTTCTCTGTCTGGCTTGCCCTATGATAGTAGTGTTGTCCCAGTCGAATTCATGTTGCTAGAGGCATGGCATTCATCCACAAACACCATCAACAAACACATCGACCTGGACCCAATATACCAACCACTACAGCGGACAGCTGAAACTGACAACCGAAGCGGCAGGGACAGACCACTATAAACACCGGAGGAAACACCAAAGAAGCGCTTCGAAGGAGGCTCCCAAGCACTGATATGTCGCCTAGTCAGGGGACGAAACGTTTGCAACAAAAACCT